>NC_132899.1:2290951-2296254 GCF_030463535.1 Salminus brasiliensis
AGACAGACAGACAGACAGGTAGATAGACAGACAGACAGATAGATAGACAGACAGACAGACAGACAGACAGGTAGATCGATAGATAGATAGATAGATAGATAGATAGATAGATAGACAGATAGACAGATAGACAGGTTCGGCTCTTTTTGAAGAACGGTGTTACCTTAATAAATGACCTCATGGAGAAGAGATTGGCCAGCATGGTGGACAGGCCCTGGGCCAGGCAGCTTTGAGCGATGAAGCCCAGCTTCAGCTCGGCCAGGCAGATTGCATCATCACCCTCCTTCCAGTTCCAGCTTGGGATATTCAGCAGATGAGCCTGAAAACAGAGCCGTACTTAGTGCTCACTATGCAGGATGGCACAGTAACAGCTTAGCAGCTCCATAGCAACCACTTAGAACAGCACAGCAACCTCTTAGAATCCATAAGAACTGCTTAGCAACACCATAGCACATGAAGCAGTGTAGCAATCACTAATTAGCCCCACATCAACCACCCAGGGTGCCACAGCAACAGCTTAGCAGCACCATAGCAACCATTTAGAACAGCATAGCAACCTCTAAGCAACCTCCTAGAATCCATAAGCACTGCTTAGCAACACCATAGCACATGAGACAGCACAGCAATCACCAATTAGCCCCATATCGACCACCTAGGATGCCACAGCAACAGCTTAGCAGCACTATAGCAACCACTTAGAACAGCATAGCAAACTCCTAGAATACATAAGAACTGCTTAGCAACACCACAGCACATGAAGCAGCATAGCAATAACCTACCAGCCTCATATCAATCACCTAGGATGCCACAGCAACAGCATAGCAGCACCATAGCAACCACTTAGAACAGCATAGCAAACTCCTAGAATACATAAGAACTGCTTAGCAACAGCACATCACATGAAATAGCATAGCAATCACCCAGGGTGCCCCAGCAACAGCTTAACAGGAACATAGCAACCACTTGGAGTAGAATGATGACCACCTAGCAACACCCTGGAAACCACCAGGCTATGCCTAAAAGCCCTCTTCAGTCCATTAAACCCTTAATCCAACAGACTGACACTCGTCCCACCTTGTTATGGTACTGCAGCATCTGTGTGATGATTCGGATCTTTGGATGGTAGTTCTTGATAGATATCACTCTACAGAAAAACACAGATCAGAGATCAGCATGAAAGCCTGTGCTCCACCTTCTGCTTCACACTGCAGAGCCATGCAGCTGCATCTGGCAGAAACAAACGACTGCTGTAAATCTTTCTAAACCATTTAAAAGCCTTGTTATGAGTCACGGTCTGGGGAATTGCTTACCGCATTATATTTGACGCATCTTCTGCATCGGGGTCTGCGCAATATTTATTGGCTAGAATCAAACAGGCATCTGCTGATTCAATCTACAACAGCAGAGAACAGAGAGAAGCCTTAGAGTCTGAGGGATAAAGACACACACTGCAGAAATAAAGAGTTAATATTAGATTATATTAAATCCAGGCTGCAATATTTCTAATTTTGTTATTTTTAGACTTTTTAGTTGTTTTATTTTAATTGTTTTAACTACTTGTATGTACTAACAGTGCCAATAATTATTTAGACAAGCAACTTTATTTCTTATTATTATGCCATCTATCAATTACAATAGATAATAATCTATATAGACATAGATTATAGATAATCATCTATAAAGATATACAATAGATAATAATATAATCTAATAAAAATACTGTTTTACAAAAAAGGAACCTTTATAGAAACCTCTATAGGAACATCTATAGGAACCTTAATAAAAACATCCATAGGGAACCTTAATAGGAACCTCTATAGGAACCTTAATAGGAACCTCTATAGGAACCTTTGTAAGAACCATAATATGAACCTTAATAGGAACCTCTATAGGAACCTTTATAGGAACCTCTATAGGAACCTTAATAGAAACCTCTATATGAACCTTAATATGAACCTCTATAAGAACCTTAATAGGAACCTCTATAGGAACTTCTATAGGAACCTCTAAAGGAACCTTTATAGGAACCTCAATAGAAACTATAATAGGAATCTTTATAGGAACCTTTATAGGAACCTTAATAGGAACCTTTATAAGAACCTTAATAGGAACCTCTGTAGGAACCTCTATAGGAATCTTAATAGGAACCTCTATAGGAACCTTTATAAGAACCTTAATAGGAACATCTATAGGAACCTTTATAAGAACCTTAATAGGAACATCTATAGGAACCTTAATAGGAACCTCTATAGGAAACTTTATAGGAACCTCTATAGGAACCTCTATGGGAACCCTAATAGGAAGTCTATATGTTCTTTTAGCAGCAAAATATAATAAAGAATTAGAACATTCCTACAAAGTTATCCTTAACATGTGAACAAACTCAGTCAGCCCCACTCTGGTTTGGGAGTTTGGTGGGTTTGGTGTGAAACACTCGGTTCTAGATAACCTTACCCAGATATACACAGACATAAAAAAAAAAGTTTATATTAGGCTTAAATCTAAGCTGTGTGTAATATTTCTCATTTAGTTATTTTTAGACATTTTAGGTATTTTTTACTTGTTTTAACTACTTGTATGTACTAACGGTGCCAGTAATTCTTTAGACAAAGCAACTTTATTTCTTATTATAATGCCATCTATCAATTACAACAAATAGAATTATTTAAAATAATAAAAATAGATTTTAGAGTTTTTTTACAAAAAAATATTACAATTGTATTTATTTGCGTAAACAAATTTGTTAAAATATACAGGTATATCTACCATAGTAATACTTAAGTAGCTATACTATAGCTATTGTATTATCATACTGTACCTATACTATATATAGATATTTACATATACATAGACTCTGTTAGATACAGAACAAGGTAAAACATACAGGACAGATCATGGAGTGCAAAGTAAGATTCGTAGCTATAGTTATAGTTTCAGGTGATGTACACATGCAGAAATTAAGAGTGGTCACAAAAACAGATCCAATTTACAGAAATGTCCAAATAAACCCAATACTGATAAACCCACTCTTGTACCTTAACTCGTGCTAGGTCATGGGGATTTAGGACGGATCCCTGGTAGAATTCCACCTGAGTGAAGTGCCGTTTGAATAAGGCTTCCAGCTCAAGATTAGGGGAAATACTACGACACACAAAAACAGAAAAGAAAACAATGGAGCATGTAGGATCTAACCTTAGTGCTCCCTGGGAGCAGCCCTAATCCCAATCCCAACTAATCCTGTAAGGCCAAACCTCTACAGAAACCTCTTTAGGAACCTCTATAGAGACCTTTATAGAAACCTCTAAAGGGACCTCCATAGGAACCTATATAGGAAGCTTTATTGGAACCTTTATAAGAACCTCTATAGGGACCTTTATTGGAACCTCTAAATGGACCTCTACAGGAACCTGTATAGGAAGCTTCATTGGAACCTTTACAGGAACCTCTATAGGAACCTTTTATAGTGACCTCTATGGGAACCTTTATAGGAACATCCATAGGAACCTCTATGTAGACCTTTATAGAAACCTCTATAGGAACCTTTATGGGAACCTCTAAAGGGACCTTTCTAGGAACCTCTAAAGGAACCTCTATAGGAAGCTTTATTGGAATCTTTATAGGAACCTCTATAGGAAGCTTTATTGGAATCTTTATAGGAACCCCTATAAGAAGCTTTATAGGAACCTCTATAGGGACTTTAATATGAACCTCTATAAGAACCTTTATAAGAACCTTTATAGAAACCTCTATAGGAATCTCTATAAGAATCTCTATGAGAATCTCTACAGGAACCTTTATATTAACCTCTTTAAGAACTTCTATAGGAACCTCTATAGGAAGTCTATATGTTGTTTTAGCAGCAAAATATAATAAAGAATTAGAACATTCCTACAAAGTTTATCCTTAAAATACTTAAAATATGAACAAATATGAACAAACTCAGTCAGCCCCACTCTGGTTTGGGAGTTTGGTTGGTTTTGTGTGAAACGCTTGGTTCTAGATAACCTCCTCCAGTCAGAGCTGGAGTTCTACAGTGGAGGTGAAGGGAAGCAGACGTCTGAAGCTCTAATTAAAGCTCCTCACAGAAAGTTCTTCACCTAATGGTGATGAAGACGCTGCCTGATGCCTGAGACACTGTTCTACCAGAGTTCTGAGAAGAGTTCGGCTCTAGAACCTGCTTTTAGAACCAGATCATTAAAATGGTGGAGGGATACAAAATTGTTTCATATATTTGAGTAGTCATGGCGACTAGTGCCTGGTTCCATTCACCACCACTGAAAAGAAAAGTACATATCTCTAAAATTTAGCACAAAAATTTTTAACTCCCACATTTTAAAACTCATCAACTATTTTTTTCATTCATACAGATTGTGATGTACTTACTTATGGAGAAAAACAATTTCTACATTGACATCATCCCTGTCCTTGTGAAGGAAGTCTTTGAGGAAGTTGGAAACACTTTCCAGAGTGATGTGACCACACACCACAATATGCCTGGGTGATAAAATTCATAAACAGTCATAAACAGTCATAAGACACACTGCTGCTAACTGTGACAGGTCTACTAGAATAGTGCTCAAACAGACCTAAGAATAAACACTATTATCTTAAAATCCTGAATACTAAACTCTACTAAACCAATTTATAGCGTCAGTCCAAGACATAGTCTTACCTTTCTTACCTGGAAATCATTACTAATCACCTGGTGTGACAAACATCCTTATTTCAAGGTACAGGAGAACAGCCACTAATCAGTTTAATTAGGCCTCTAACGTATTGATCATACTGTACTGCTTCAATTCTGATCAGAAACATTGAGAAACCTACAGTTCTGTGCAAAAGTCAGAGACCTTCCCTACTATTAGTTATTGATTTCCAGTCAAAACGGCCATTAAAGCAACAATACGTAGCATTTTAAGCTGTGCTCCACTGACTGTAACAGGGGGAGAACGGCATCTCCGTCATTCCCACTCCAGGCCGGAGCGCTGCTGCTGCTGCTGCACTATGGAGGTTTGGTGGTGGAGCTGCAGGAGGAGAACCTCTCTCCAGAACTGCTGCTGTGTAACGCTGCAGAACCCATAGAGTCATATTAGTGTAAAATCCTGTAGTATTACTCTACCACCTCAGCCCACATGCTGCTCCACCTTCAGATCAGCTTGTCCAGAAATGCATGTGTAAAGCGTGTCCTTTAGTGGCGACTCGTTGTTCATTTCCCTGAAACACACTGCCTATAAATAGTAAAACCAGAGAAACTGATCATGTAGGGTGGGCTCTTCATTTTTTCCGGAGCTGTACATACTCTA
>NC_132899.1:2296454-2311454 GCF_030463535.1 Salminus brasiliensis
GAAGCACAAGGTAGGTGTTTCTAATAAAGTGGCCAGTGAGAGGAAGCACGGGAGATGGGCCAGTGAAAGTATACATACATAGAAGGCTTCAGTCCAGGTCTTCGTTGCTGAAGCCTGGACAACATCGATGAAGGTAGACCTGACAAGCTCTACAGTGACCCGTGGATTCAATTCAGTGCAGAAGTGTGTGTGTGTGTGTGTGTGTGTGTGTGTAGGAGGGAGAACATGGTCAGAGCTAACGGTTCCAAACTCATCTGATTCTGCTGGAGATAAAAAACAGTTTCCTCGCAGATCGACGTCAGCATCCATGTCACTAAACCAAGGCTACACGGTGTGTGTGTGTGTGTGTACAGAACTGAGCTGGAACAGGTCTTACATTGCCTTCTGAAACACACACACACACACACACACACATACATCTGCTGTGCTACCGTAAGCTGCTGTTACCATGGCTACAGACTGGGCCAGCTGAACACACAAGCGATGCACCCAGCCATTATTTCTGCTGGAGAGGAAGAGGGCTCACACACACACACACACACACACACACACACACTGTAGTGTATTCCTGTGTTCAGTGATGAGCTTCATTCATCCCACAGCAGCTGCAGCAGAGTTACATCCCCTTTACACTACAGTACACACACACACACACACACACACACTCATGCATATACAAGTGCACTTATGCATGTGCACACACACACACACACACACACACACAAGCTCCACTTTCAGCCGTGTGTGATGCCTTGTGTTCTCCCTACACCTGTCACCACCGGGACACTTCAACTGTTAATTAAAGCAGCATTAAGTGAGAAAGGGTTTGTGTGCTCTGGGGCTCCCCCTACAGTTGGGTTGGATACACTTTACACGTGCATTTCTGGACAGTGTGAGAGCTGCAGAAGCTTGATCTGAAGGTGGAGCAGCATGTGGGCGGAGGTGGTAGAGTAACACTACAGGATTTTACACTAATATGACTCTATGGGTTCTGCAGTGTTACACAGCAGCAGTTCTGGAGAGAGGTTCTCCTCCTGCAGCTCCACCACCAAACCTCCATAGTGCAGTAGCAGCAGCAGCAGC
Organism: Salminus brasiliensis; assembly: GCF_030463535.1. Classification (NCBI taxonomy): domain Eukaryota; kingdom Metazoa; phylum Chordata; class Actinopteri; order Characiformes; family Bryconidae; genus Salminus; species Salminus brasiliensis. The sequence goes on from NC_132899.1 coordinate 2,297,538, forward strand.
GTTCTGGCCCGGAGTGGGAATGACGGAGACGTCGTTTTCCTTAGCACGAGCATCCTAAATACATAAACTGTCCAAAAATTTGTGGACACCCTTTCTTTTTAATTAATTCACACAAAGCCTGTATTATCTCCATGTAAAAGCACAGACCAATAGAATGGGACGCTCTAGGGCAGCAGTGACCCCTAAAGTGCAATGCTGAGCATGAGCTAGAGGGATGAGGGGTGGCAGAACTAATCATCCCACAGGTGAGGCTGAATGCAATCAAATCCTCCTCAGAACAATGTTCAGCATCTAGTGGAGGCTAAATAGAGGATGTTACTGCTGCAAAGGTGGGCCAAATCCTCCCTTAAGTTCAGGAGAAAGACCAGAGAAGCAGGTGTCCACATACTTTTGGCACACACAGATACACATATATATATATACACACAATTGTATGTAAAAGTTTAGACACCCCTGTTCAAATGGCTAGTGTTAATGCTAGTCAGGGGCCACCCCAGGCACATTTGGATCAAGATCCGGCTATTTTAGGCCTGATCTACGTCCGATCCTTTGTTTTTACCGCTGTGTTCCAGCAGAGTGCCCTGTGGAATTCACTAGACGCCACTAACGATATTTCCAGGCCGCAGCAGCGAGGAGCGTTCTCAGAAAACAACAGAACAGTTTAGAGTCTTCAGTGCTCAACTATTTATAGTGGAACATGAGAACCTGACGTAATCTCTGTGGTTCTAGAGCTCTGACTGCTTTTCGAGTACTGACCCCTCCCATGCATGCGGCGCCGGCCTCCTGCATGCAGCTACTGGATGTTTTCCAGGCAGGTGCGCATGAGTTTTACCAAGTGTGACGTGAACTCTGGTGAACTCCCTGGGCCTACAAAAAGAACTGTACGTACAGAGGTCAGGGGTCAGCAGGGTTATGACTCACCAGCACTCGTCCGGTCAGCGTCTGTGCTGAGATCATGACCCCGGCCCAGTCCTTCACCGAGGTCATCCAGCCGACCTCGCTGACCGCCGCAGCTGCTTCCTTCTTCTCTCCGATTTTACCCCCTCCATCAACTGCTCCAATGGGGTTACTGACCCTCTGAACGTCCTGTGAACAAAGGACACACACACACACACACACACACACATATATATAAAGGTCAGTACATGTACAGGTTATCTCATACAATTAAAGGTAGAGAAAGTAGAAGAGGAGGGATTTTTAAATAATCTACAATATCTGATATCTGAACCCATTTTTATTAAGAAATAATAATAATAATAATAATAATAAATTATAACAATAATACTGGACAGTGATCCAAACCGGACAGTGACCCAAACCAAACCGCAACCCAAACCAGACAGTGACCCAAACCGGACAGTGACCTAAACAGACCTGTGACCCAAACCGACCTGTGACCCAAACTGACCTGTGACCTAAATCGAACAGTGACCTAAATCGAACAGTGACCCAAACCAAACCGCAACCCAAACCGGACGGTGACCCAAACCGGACAGTGATCCAAACCGACCTGTGACCCAAACCGACCTGTGACCCAAACCGGACAGTGACCCAAACCGGACAGTGACCCAAACCAAACCGCAACCCAAACTGGACTGTGACCCAAACCGGACACTGACCCAAACTGAACTGTGGCCACATTCCACAGCTTTATGCAAGTCTGACCAGCCTAGAAAACAAGCTCATACACAAACACCTGGATTAAACAGAACTTTGAACTCAAACATGAACATCAATAACCAACGACCCACAGCTTCCCGACCCACAGCTTCCCGACCCACAGCTTCTCGGACCACAGCTTCTCGGACCACAGCTTCTCGGACCACAGCTTCTCGGACCACAGCTTCCCGACCCACAGCTTCCCGGCCCACAGCTTCCCGGCCCACAGCTTCACGGCCCACAGCTTCACGGCCCACAGCTTCACGGCCCACAGCTTCCCGACCCACAGCTTCACGACCCACAGCTTCTCGGACCACAGCTTCACGGCCCACAGCTTCACGGCCCACAGCTTCCCGACCCACAGCTTCACGGCCCACAGCTTCACGGCCCACAGCTTCACGGCCCACAGCTTCACAGCCCACAGCTTCCCGACCCACAGCTTCACGGCCCACAGCTTCACGACCCACAGCTTCCCGACCCACAGCTTCCCGACCCACAGCTTCACGGCCCACAGCTTCCCGACCCACAGCTTCACGACCCACAGCTTCACAGCCCACAGCTTCACAGCCCACAGCTTCACAGCCCACAGCTTCACGGCCCACAGCTTCACGACCCACAGCTTCACGACCCACAGCTTCACGACCCACAGCTTCACGACCTACACCCCCAGAGTGAAGACAACAGCTCAGCTGACGCTGTATCATTTATTCATGTGGAAACAGTGTGTGTGCGTGTGTGTGTGTGTGTGTGTGTGTGTGTGTGTGTGTGTTTACTGTACAGGTCTGTACCAGTTTAGTGTGTATTAACCTGCTCCAGGGTTTGTCTTTCTTAGGTATTACAAAACTGTGTAGCACTGACAAAACACACACACACACACACACACACACACACACACAGCAGTGCAACTCATTTTAGATGCACATCATCATAGAACTCCTGGTAGGAAGTCAGGAAGTGGGCATGCAGCATGTGTTATACAGCTCACACACACACACACACACACACACACACACACACACACACACACACACACTACAATTCCTCGCTTTACTCTCTCTCTTACACACACACACACCCCTGTACGCCTCTTTATGTCCCTAGGGAAAGGCTGGGCATTGAAACCCAACACTTGTACTGCCCTAATTAAATTACTACTGAGTACTGAAATACCTCCTGTCAATCAACACCTCAGCATCAGTACACACACATCACCGAAACAGCAGCTTTACAGGAGGAGGAAAAAACCTTCTGAGCTTTCAATGGAAGTCAATGTAGAAAGATTTTATTCCAGGTCATTTTGGAGCATTTCTATTGGTCCGTTCATCATGAAATTCAGACACAATACAAAGAACAACGACCAGATTCACATTATGAAGAAAAGTGAAAAACAGCAAACAAAAGTATTCGGACGTCTGCTCGTTCACTGTTACTTCTGAACATGGAGTATTAAAAGAGTTTCTCCTGCTTCTGTTGGAGTAACTGTCCCTACTGTCCAGAGAAGAAGATTTTCTACTAGATTTTGGAGGAGCATTGCTGTGAGAATTTGATTGTGTTCAGAGGTCATTTCATCCCAAACACCCCAACTCATCCTATTCAAAAGTACTGGATGGAGCTCCACCACCATCATTCCAGAGAACACGGCTATTCCACTGCTCCACAGCTCCTCAATGCTGGGGCGCTTCATACCCCTCTACTTGCCCACGCCTGGCATTAGGCAGCATGGTGCCAATGGAGAGTGGAAAATGGAGAGTCCTATTCCATTGGCAGTACCTCTCTTCAAGCACTAGACAAGCTGTGTGTGTGTGTGTGTGTGTGTGTGTGTGTTAATTTACACATCTGTATCAGCAATGGGTGCAACTTAAAGTAGCTGAATGCCTTCATTAGAAGGGATGTCCACAAATATTTGGACGTATAGTGTATAAAGAGATCCACCAATAAGGGAATTGTGAGCCAAAGCTGATACTGGAGATTGCTGATGTTCATATCTGTTGATGGTGATACATGAAAATGTCTAAACTCTAGAAACCAGGATTCAACACATTCACTGGGACCAAATTTCCATCCAAAACTGGCCAGGCCTTAAAACCCACTTTTACTGAGCTCTAAATTAATGAAATAAGAACACTGACGCACTGGTTACTGTTCTGTTCCCTCACTATAATAAACTGAGAGCACTCATTAATATGATGGCAGCCAAGTTGCTTCAGTATTGATTATAACTTAATATTTGAATGAATAAATAAATAAATAAGAATAATAATACATTTAAAGTGCCTTTCAGGATACTCAAGGACGGAGGTGATTAAAAATTCCAGTGGACGTTAACCCACAGTCATTTTCTCAGTTTAGAAGAAAGCTCATAAAGCTCCCCAACTCTGTAACACACTTCCTGTTACTGTTCGGGACTCAGACACACTCCCAGTCTTTAAATTTAGATTGAAAACGTATCTTTTTTAGCACCAGCTTTCGCTTAACCCTCCACTACAGACTACTGTTTTCCTTGCTGTTGTAGTCTGTAGCCTCCATATCCCCACTGTTCTATACAGCTCTCGTTATCACTGTCTTTATAACCACCTTCTCTACAGGCCTTAAATCAGACCAGCTCTATTCCTAAACCCTTTCTTCATAGTCTCCTTTCTCCTCTCTCCCCATTTCCCGAGCTGCCCCCTGCCGTCTGCTTACTGCTGGTCTGCGTTCATTCATTGTTGGATGCTGCTGCCTGCCTACCCTTTGGTCCAGGCTCTCCTGCTGTGTAAATACTCACCGTTATTTGCCACATTCTTCCTAATCTCTTTGCTTTTTCCCTCCTTTCTGTTTTCTCTCTGTCTCTTTCCCATGTATCGAGATTCCCTGTGTCCTACTATTCTGCCCTGGGTTACCTGACCTGGCTGTCCACTGCGATGCAGTCCTCTTTGTTGTTTTTTTCTCTTTTCCCTTATTAGTTTTTTCGTCTTTTTCTCATCATATCGAGATTTTTTTCTACTGTTCTACTGTTTCCTCACTATTACAAATGGAGTGCACTCTTGATGGTGCCAGCGCCAGGTTATTTAATTTATTAACTTAAAACAACAGATCAAAAGCTGCAAGCCTCAATCTAACCTCCCACCTCCTCCACTACAGTTTCACACCATCTGTTACAACTACCATCATTACATTTAACAGTATGAGTTTAACCAGCCAACTTCATACACACTAACACACACTCACACACACATACAGGCAAAAAGGGCAAAGCACAATTTTAAATGTCAAGAGGCTTTTTTTCTGGATCACTCCTAATGAATTTATTTAATTAGTCACAGAAATGATTCAGCTTAAAGACACATGCTGGACACACAGGCCTTTATCGAAAAGCAGGGAAACAAAACAAGACATTAAAGATAATACACTTTATTTAAATAAAATATTTAAAATAGAATATATTTAAAATCTAAAATATTAATAATAAACTGTTATTGAAAAAATAACGCCAAGGTCACCATGCCTAATGCCAGGCGTGGGCTAGAGGGGGTATAAAGCCCTCCAGCATTGAGGAGCTGTGGAGCAGTGGAAGAACTGTGTTCTCTGGAATGATGGTGGAGGAGCTCCATCCAGTACTTTTGAATGGGATGAGATGGGGAGCAGAGGATGAAGAGGTGGGGTGGTGATCATCATCCAACAGCCTGACTGATGCACTTGTTGATGAATGCAATCAAATCCATACAGCAATGCTCCTCCAAAATCTAGTAGAAAGCCTTCTTCCCTGGACAGCAGAGACAGAGACCCATCCATCACTCCAGAGAACACAGTTCTTCCACTGCTCCACAGCTCCTCAATGCTGGGGGCTTTATACCCTTCTAGTCCATGCCTGGCATTAGGCAGCATGGAGCCGATAGGGTCATGTTTATTTATCTGCTCCAGAGAGTCCTATTCTATTGGCAGTACTTCTCTTCAGGGACTAGACAAGCTGTGTGTGTGCATTTGCACATCTGTGTCAGCAATGGGTGCAGCTTAAAGAAGCTGAATGCATTCATCAGAAGGGGTGACCACAAATATTTGGACATTTAATGTATGAGACGTTGTATTATTACTGATGCATAGATCCCATATGTAGGACTCCTGTTGTCCTGACGTTGTAAAAAAAACAATAGTGTGTGTGTGCCTGTCTGTGTGTGTGTGTGTGTGTGTGTGTGTGTGTGTGTGTGTGTGTGTGTGTGTGTGTGTGAAGCAGCTGTTGGTGCATCAGTGTGGAGCGCTGTGGCTGCTCAGGGATTTTATTTTTAACTGTAACTACACAGTCCTGAATACCAGCCTGCTCTCTGACACTCACCCTGCCACACACTGCTACAGCCCAACAGGGACATGTTGAAGCCGGTGGATAACGAGCACCGTTATGGTCCATTCAGGCCGACCGCACCATTTAAACATTACAGCCACAGATCGGCCAAATCAAATTCTCCCACTGTCCCAACTGTACTCAATCAGCCGAGGCATGTTTGCTGTCTGAAGTTCAAAACCACACTGAGCTCTCGGTCAAGGCTAAGTAGCGGCGGTTAGAAATATCAATATATTGAAGTATCGTGATATTGTTTTGCAATACTGTATCGAATCTCAAAAACACAAACAGAGACTAAAAATATATAAAATAATCAAATATATATATTAATATTCATATAAAAGTATAAATATGTGAAATCTAAAATAATTATTCAATTCTAATTATTAATTTAGACACAATGCTTGACACAAGTGTTCAAGCATTAACCAGCAGAACTGGACACTCTGGAGCAGCTATGATCAAATGCCTAATGCCAGGCGTGGGCTAGTAGAGGGGTATAAAAACGCCCAGCATGGAGCTGTGGAGCAGTGGAAGAACCGTGTTCTCTGGAATGATGGTGGAGCTCCATTCAATACTTTGGATGAAATGAGTTGGGGAGACAGGGATGAGGTAAGGTGGTGTTCATCATCAAACACCAGCAATACTGTGTTGATTCTCAAAAACACAGCATTGTTTTTAATTAATAATTGAAAATACTACTACTACTAATAATAATAATAATAATAATAATACTTTTAAAGTGCCTTTCAGGAAACTCAAAGACAGAGGTGAAAAAAAAACTAGAATAAGTAGTGGCCCACGGTCAGTTCCTCACTTTAGAAAAACTAATTCAGGGGAAGAGATTTCATTCAGAACAGTAACACATTCTGTTACTGTTCGGGACTCAGACACACTCTCAGTCTTCAAATCTAGACGTACCTTTTTTAGCACCAGCTTTCGGTTAACCCTCCATTACAGACTACTGTTTTCCTTGCTGTTGTAGTCTGTAGCCTCCATATCCCCACTGTTCTATACTGCTCTCGTTATCACTGTCTTTCTAACCACCTCCTTTACAGACCTTAAACCAGACCAGCTCTATTCCTAAACCCTTTTTTCCATTTTGTCCTTTCCTTTGCCATCTGCGTCCATTCATGGGTGGATGCTGCTGCCTGCCTACCCTTTGGTCCAGGCTTTCCTGCTGTGTAAAAACTCACCAATATTTGCCATAATTCTCCCTATCCCCTTTGTTTTTCCTTCCTTTCTGTTTTCTGTCTTCTGCCCGGGGTCACCTGACCTGGCTGTTTGCTGCGATGCTGTTCTGCTCGGGATCTTCACATTGTTTGATTCATGCCTCACTGCATAGCTATTCATAAGAGTGTTTAACCTGCACAGACTTTCCCTCACACTCTCATTATCTATGGCTTGATGTCACATTAGCTGTAGCTCTTTCTCACCATCTTCCTCCAGTTATTTATGACTCTGTTAATTGTTTTGCTCTGTGGTGTCGATGGTGTTTCGGTTCCTCTCAAGGTTTCTTTCCCTGACTCTGAGGAGTTTTTCCTTGGCCTGGTTGCTCAAAAATGGTTCACCTCTTAAAAAGAATGCCTCTTAAAAGTAGACAGTGATGGACACATGCGGAGATACAGGGGGATGGAGTTCCATAACTGAGTGTTTAACCTAGGAGATTCCAATCCCATTGATCAGACCATCCCAACCAGGGATCCACCACGGAAATTCTACTGGTGGGCCCATATTTGCCAAAGGGATCATTTATTAGGTAGCTAATCAGTGAGTCAGGAGGCAGCGTATCCACTCTGGCTTGGGGCAGATTTGAGAATTAGAAATTTGAGTATCATCCACATAGCAGTGAAACTGAAGACCATGTTGTTTGATACAATCGATTAGTGGAAGCATATAAATGATACAAAGAAGGGGGCTGAGAACTGAACCCTGGGGTACGTCATAAGGGAGAGTTAATATCTGAAGTATCTGACCTGGAGCTGCCCAGAGACATATTGTTGCCCGTCAGTGAGATATTACCGAAACCAAGCAATCGCAGTGTCAGGGACATAAGCCCAGGTCTTTCAGCCTGATATCCAACAGAACAAGAACGTTCACTAGACCAGAATCAGCTGCCAGCAGTAAATCGTTCATAACCACCACCTGAGCAGCTTACATGTAAAGACTGGTGTCAGACAGTGGTTCATTCTGTGCAGTGTTTAAACCCTGAGAGCAGGATTATACTCCGTCTTCAGTCATCAGACATTTTCACTCCAATGTAAACAAGATTTTATACAATTACATTTTTTTAGTAAATTGATTCGCTAGACCATGTCTTTGTCAATTCACAGCTCTAAGGCCAAGGATGAAACCAGGTGTGTGAAAAGATCAGTTGGAGTTCTGGCCCTGAGATTTCAGGGCTGTTTCAGGACGGTCCAGAGCTGTACTGAGATGGACACACACTCTGAACTAACACACACACACACACACACACACACTATGTGAAAAATATAGAAATGTGTTTAATATTGTGATATTATGTTCTGTAATACTGTATCGAGTCTCAAAATCAAAGTATTGATCATTAATTAATAGTTTAGATGTAAAGATTGGTGTCAGACAGTGGTTCCTTTTGTGCTGTGTTTAAACCCCAACCACTAGACGGCAGTGTTCTCAAAGTAGGTGTTTCCATTAAAGTGGCCAGTGAGTGGAAGCACAAGGTAGGTGTTTCTGATAAAGTGGCCAATGAGTGGAAGTACAAGGAAAGTGTTTCTAATAAAGTGGCCAGAGAGTGGAAGCACAAGGTAGGTGTTTCTGATAAAGTGGCCAGTGAGTGGAAGCACAAGGTAGATGTTTACTATAAAGTGGCCAGTGAGTGGAAGCCCAAGGTAGGTGTTTCTGATAAAGTGGCCAGTCAGATGAAGCATAAAGTAGGGGGTTCTGATAAAGTGGCCAGTGAGTGGAAATACAAGGAAAGTGTTTCTGATAAAGTGGCCAGAGAGTGGAAGCACCAGATGGATGTTTCTAATAAAGTGGCCAGTTAGTAGAAACACAGCACTCGTGTCAGTGCTCCAGGAGGGAAAGTGCACTATTTTCTGAAGAATGTGTAATTGGCCTCATAGCGTGTTCCTGAATGTCTAATTGGCGTCACGGTGCTCGCCCTGTTCAGGATTAATGAACAAGCCTGAGAATGTCGCCCTCAAACACTCGCTCCTGATAAATATTTAATCCAAAAGATGGCAAAGTTCAAAGACAGATAGCCACGGCTGATGGAACTGCTCTCTCTGTCCAATTAGTTCTGAAAATATCCCTCATGAATCAAAGATCTCAGCCGGTCTGCTCTCCACCCTAATGGATCCCTCCACCACCAGGCTTTCACCTCCTCTGTTTCATGTGTGGCGAGAGCCTGAGACTGTAGATCTAACACTTCCTAAAGAGCAGCCTTCACCACTTTCATCTGAAACACTCACCTGAAAGCAGCAGAGAGAGCCGGCACGGTGCGTCCAGCTGGAGCCGAGTTCAACTGCAGTCACAGGTTTAACAATATACTGTAATTAATGACTGAATGACGAGAGACACAACAGAGGTTTCTAATAAAGTGGCCAGTGAGTGGAAACACAAGGTAGGGGTTTCTAATAAAGTGGCCAGTGAGTGGAAACACAAGGTAGGTGTTTCCAATAAAGTGGCCAGTAAGTGGAAGCACAAGGTAGGTGTTTCCAATAAAGTGGCCAGTAAGTTGAAGCACAAGGTAGGTGTTTCTAATAAAGTGGCCAGTAAGCAGAAGCACAAGGTAGGTGTTTCCAATAAAGTGGCCAGTAAGTGAAGGAACTAGGAAAGTGTTTCCAATAAAGTGGCCAGTGAGTGGAAACACAAAGTAGGGGTTTCTAATAAAGTGGCCAGTGGGTGGAAGCACAAGGTAGGTGTTTCCAATAAAGTGGCCAGTAAGTTGAAGCACAAGGTAGGTGTTTCTAATAAAGTGGCCAGTAAGCAGAAGCACAAGGTAGGTGTTTCTAATAAAGTGGCCAGTGCGTGGAAGCACAATGTGAAGTGTTTCTAATAAAGTGGCCAGTAAGCAGAAGCACAAGGTAGGTGTTTCTAATAAAGTGGCCAGTGAGTGGAAACACAAAGTAGGGGTTTCTAATAAAGTGGCCAGAGAGTGGAAGCACAAGGTAGGTGTTTCCAATAAAGTGGCCAGTAAGTTGAAGCACAAGGTAGGTGTTTCTAATAAAGTGGCCAGTAAGCAGAAGCACAAGGTAGGTGTTTCTAATAAAGTGGCCAGTGCGTGGAAGCACAATGTGAAGTGTTTCTAATAAAGTGGCCAGTGAGTGGAAGCACAATGTGAAGTGTTTCTAATAAAGTGACCAGTGAGTGGAAGCACAATGTGAAGTGTTTCTAATAAAGTGGCCAGTGAGTGGAAGCACAATGTGAAGTGTTTCTGATAAAGTGGCCAGTGAGCTGTGTAAACATACGGTCGGAGTGTCTGGCAGAGTAACACCTCTAGCTGGAGCCTGAAAGGCGCCACACAGAGCTGAGAACTGTAAGAGAACATGCCACCTCAGGCTCAGCTTACCTAATCCTCCACCAGTCCTCTGCTGAGAGTCAGGGTGTTGGATGCTCACCATCCCAAATCACCCCAACTCATCCTAAAAGTACTGGATGGACCAATCCATCATTCCAGAGAACACAGCTTTTCCACTGCTCCACAGCTCCTCAATGCTGGGGGGCTTTATACCCCTCTAGCCCACGCCTGGCATTATTAGGCAGCATGGAGCCAATAGGGTCATGATGTTGATCTGCTCCAGAGAGTCCTATTCTATTGGCAGTACTTCTTCTCTACAGGGCCCAGACAAGTCATCAATGGGTGCAACACTTATTAAAGCAGCTACATGAACTCATTGGAAGGGGTGTCCACAAACATTTGGACACATGGTGTACATGTAACAGTGTTGTTAGTGGCCAGACCCAGTGGAAATGTCATGCTGCGTTCACTAACCCAGACAGAGCCGTGATTAAGGTGTGTAGGACTGAAGCCCGGCCACAGACGGTCATGCTTCAGCACAGCTGGAGCTGGATCTGCTGGGTGATGATCCACTAACTGCTCCCTGTCACGCTGATTAGCGCCCGTCAACTCACTGAGTGTGAAGCAGTATGCAAATACACAAACGAGTGAGAACAGGACCTGCTCGAGTGAACGAGCCTCCCCTGCTATTGGAGCCGGTCTGACCTGCAGGTTCATTACCGTCACTACCAAAACAAACTCCCCAGGACCTTAACACGGTCAGACCTGAACATTATGACCAGCCTTGGCTCGGATGACACTAGCGAGACGTCGTGGTATGGACTGTAGTGTGGACTGTAGCCCCGCCTTGTCATTAGTGTTCCCACCTGTGTCTCCTTTGTAGCCCTGCCCTCGTGTTAGTCTCAGGAGCTTGAGGAGTCAGTCCTAGCTTCGGCATCGCCTTCCAGGCCGCCGGCTCGAGTGTCTACTTCCAAGCCGCCAGCTTTAGAACCGCCATCCAGGCTGCCAGCTCCAGTGCCTGTTCCGGCAGTGGCATCTGTGCCAGCTCCAAGGCCAGCGATGCCAAACATCTCTGTTCTTGCTCCAGTGGTGGTATCCGCTGCCCCTGAGCCTGTGCCGGCAGTGCCTGCTGCCTCTGCTCATATGCCGGGTCTAAGGTCATCTGTGCCTGCTCCTGCATCAGCTCCTAGCTCTTTAGTTTCTGTGCCAGCGGGCAGTGGCGGCTCAGCGGTTAGACCACCTGGCTATTAATGGCAAGGTTGTGGGTTCGATACTCCATTCATGCTCGGTGCCCAGTCTCCCGTCCTATTTCCTGTTGGTCTCCCCAATCAGTCTCTTGTCTGGTCCCCTGTCCCCTGTTTTCAGTCCTGTCTTCTTACATTGTAAAAACAGCCTCGTTCCTCCTATTTCATTTCCCTTTGTTTTCATTCCGGCTCGTCATCAATAAAAACCCTCTCCAGATAAATCTCTCCATCCGGAAAGTGTGAGTCTGATCGTGATTGGATGAGAAGTATAAACAGACTCCATTCTGACTCCCTATTGGTTTATAAGAGATCATCACACCTGCACACGTCCCGTCCCTCTCCAGCGAGCTCACAGCAGACGTCTGTAGTCTAGTATGAAGACTGTGTCCGTGGCAGAGACTCAAGAGACCTGCAGTGAAACGTCCCGACTGAGCCCCACATTTACATTCCAATAAAGCTTATTGATCACACGCCTCTGAAGTCTGACTTTCTGCAGCTTTACAGAACTTCTAGACAGCGACTCCTCATATTTTCCTCCATGAAGCTCATGTTGATGCTCAGTAGAGCACAGAGACGCTCCTTTAATAGAGCTGATATTACTGAAATGCTTCATTTTCAATGGGCAGATCTGCAGCTGAAACAGGAGCCTAGTGCAGCCCAACATTTTTAACATCAACATTTTAATAGATCATTCTCCTCATTATGACTTTTAGAGAAATGGGGTTTTTGGGGAGGGGGGGGGTGCACTTTAGACCCCTGTGGCTCGGCCTAAGCTTTCGGCCTTTGTTTTCCTTCCATTACTTTTACTTTTCTACTTGAAGTCGTTCTGAAACCAGTACTTTTACACTTTTACTGTGTAAAAAGCTTCAGTTGATACTTCAGCTTCTATAGAAGTCTTTTAAACCCTAGTATCTCCACTTCTTAAGGAGTGTCAATAGTTTTGACACCTTTGTCCACAACCGAGACTGATGACTCTTCCATGAAGGTCATAAAAACATCAAAACTGACTCATCTGGTCTTCCCTAACATCCTAACGATGATTGTGAACAAGCGATCACCCTAACAGGCTAATTAAGGTCTGAGGCCTCAGTAGAAGTTACCCGAGAACTCTTTAACTTCATACCTTCTGAAGGCCAGCTCATCTTCTGCTAACAGATCTTCAATATTCACACTGAGCTCTGCTGTAATTGAATACGCCAGTGTTAAAATTAACTCTCCACATTCTGCACTCCGTCTTTAATCACATCCTCCTCCTGAAGAGAGTTTCATCATTTGCCTTTGGAGAGTTAAATTTGGCAACCGGCCGCACCGTCTACATCCATCTGCATTACAGCTCTATTCACAGAACTACATTAAAAGGGCCCGGGACAATTCCATCAGTCCACTGCATTATTCAAACAAGCATTCATTTAATTCAGCCCAGCCCGTCCCGCTCTGCTCCGCTCCGCACCGCGCCTGCTGAAATACCCTCGTCCATTTAATCCCTCCATCTCCATCAGCATCTGAGTGATGCTTATAAATCAGGGCCTTGGCCAGTGCAGGTCATTTGGTTAATTAGCTGAGAAACCACTCCCATACAAAAGAGCTTAACATCCATCATCCCAAAAAAGCCCTCATCTGCTAGATTACACACCGAGACAGGAGAGAAAACCCTCGCACCCGTCCAGCAAAGCCGGACACACTCAAACAGCACGGCCAGGAAAGTTATACGCAGTGTAGGACGGCAGTACAATGAAAAACAACACCCTGTACAGCCAAAAGTATCCACACCGCCCTTGTAATGAGGGAATTTGGCTACTCTGGGGTGGACGACGAGACAAGCACAGCTTGTAGGCAAGCAGTCAAACATTACCCTCAGTCATCGTACCCAAGGCCAAGCCTGGGCCAGAGGGCTGTGAAGCGCCCCTATAACTGAGCTGTGCAGCAGTGGTTATGTTCTCCACCAGCTTTGGAATGAGTTGGCGTGGCAGAACTAGTCACTCTGCGTCAGTACCTGACCTCACAGACGCTCTTGTGTGGCCGCAATGCAATCAAATCCTCCTCACAGCAATGTACCAACACCTACAGTGAAGCATTCCCAGAAAAGTGGAAACATGCCATCGACGGGTCAGAGCTGTTTTGGGGGCACGAGAGGGAGATAGACGGTAATAATGTTCTGGCTTATGGGTGTAGAGCTCAGTGGACACAGCTGGACA
>NC_132899.1:2313954-2316454 GCF_030463535.1 Salminus brasiliensis
CATACACTGTAACAGACTATCATAATCATCTGTACTATAAAATACCGGTACATAATATACTGCACTCTAATACTGTGTAATATTGTATTTTAATTGTAAACTTTGTATTCTATTATTATTATTATCATTATTATATTTTACTATAATATAAAGTATATATATAAGACTATATATAATGTATTGTAAGTTATATTTACTGTTTTATTTATCTGTACTACATTAGTAAAGCAGCTTTACAGAGATCCAGGTTTGAGCCTTATTTAAGTGGCAGGAAATTGTGTATTATAATAAACAGCACTATAATAATATTGTATGTTCTATAATAAACTGCATTATAATAAACTGTCTCTTAATAATAAGTATAATAATTAACTGTATTATAATACACTGTCAGTCATCCATACTTACATTATTATAACAGCATAATTATAGTTATAATGAACCGTATTATAATTGTAATAATTATCTGTTTTATAATGAGCTGTGTCAATCATCTGTACTATAATTAACTGCGTTATGCTATACTGCATCATAATAATGGGTATTATAATTAGATGTAGCTGTAGTATAATATACTAACAATGCCTATCAGAAATATTAGGGGTGTCCCGTTCCTGACCGTTCCTGTTAATCCATACAGTAACGTATGCACCGTGTTTTTCCCTCTGCTTGTTTTGATAGTGGGTGGAGCTGGGTGGAGCTGGGTGGAGCGGAGGGCGTTCACACAGTGCGGCGTTTTCAACCACTCCTCATTCCTGCTGAGTCAGAGAAAAGCATCTGGCTAAACACGAAGACTCTTTCAGCAGAAGTCTGCCTCAGTGCTGTAGTACAGGTTTAGCAGCAGCAGCATTCATACACAGGGAGTGTGCGTTTACATGCCTTACAAAGTGTGTGTGTGTGTGTGTGTGTGTGTGTGTGTGTGTGTGTGTGTGTGTGTGTGTGTGTGCGTTTACATGCCTTACAAAGTTCCACACAACTGCACCACGGATCAAAAGTCCACTATCATCCTGCTTCCATATCGGAGATGGAAAGTCATGGTTATGGATAGATGGGCTTTATTCGTGATATATGATGATATTGGAATCGTATCAGTATTTGATACGATTGATGTCAAACGTGATCAATATCACTGAGGTGTTCAAGCTGATCAGGGGTGATGTGTGTGTTTACTGATTATATTTATTTGGCCAAATCTGGAACCACTGATGCTGATCCAGCTGGGTTTAGTCCCAATTTCTACCCACCACCCTCAGACATCATCACAGTTGCATTTGACCCATCTGTGGTAGTGAACACACACACACACACACACACACACTAGTGAACGAGGGGCAGTGAGTAGACACACACACATACACACCAACCCAAAGCGGTGGGCAGCCAACTCCAGCGCCCTGGGAGCAGAAAGAGGATAAAGGGTCTTGCTCAAGGGCCCAATAGTGGCAGCTTGCCGAGCTCGGGAATCGAACCCACAACCCGGTCATCAACAGCCTGGAGATTCATGGTTCCCGACGTGACTCCGGGGTTAATATTACCCTTAACATGAACCAAAAGAAGCAGAGTGGTTGCCTTAGTGTTACTAAGCAGGCTTTTCATTTTCCTAGGGTGTTACTATGGGGTTGCTATGTGGTTGCTATGGTATTTTCAATGCGAAATTGCTGATTTTTTTTTTTCGGTAAGGTTTTAGCACCCCTGTAGGAGATAATTAGCTGGATGTAAACATCAAAGTAAAGTGTTTTTAAAGTGTTACCACAAGTGTGACGAACAGCCAATTAGAAGTGTTCTCTCTCTCTCTCTCTCTCTCTCTCTCACAGACACACACACACTCGCTCATGTTTGATAGCAGGTTCACCTCAAGCTCTAAAATGTGAAGTAACCAGGCCGAGCCGGGTGGTGATGGAGACTGGCCTAAAAACCAGGACAGTCTCAGACAGTGAAGGTCCTTTATCTTCAGCCTCACGGAAACGGCTCGGCTATTTCTGAGTCCTGAGAGGCGCGGGGTCGAGATTAATCACACAATCTTAGGCAGAAATAGAAGCAGTGAAGCGTCCTCGAATTACTGAAATTACTTCTACAAGCACTACCTGAGTGTGTAAACGACGATAACCGCCAACGATGGGCGTATTTGCTCACTGCCAAAACCCAGCAGACTGGCTTCACCACATTTGCAGACCCAAATGTGTCACAGCATGCTCAGACCAGATCTATGAAAAGAATCATCCCGCAAATGATCAGACAATTATTTCATTCAATTTAATCAGGTATGATTTAATCAGATCATAAACCAGAATGATCAAAATATCAAACATAAATTAAAGTATATTAAAATGGCTGAGAAATTAACTCAAACTCAAGGGTTCAGAATATAAAACACCAGAAAGCTTTAAACTGTAAAGTTCAGACTATAGAAAGCTGTAAAGTTTAGACTACGATATGCCAAACATAAAGTACAAAAGCTCCAAAAAAAAATAAAACTTTAAACTGTAAAGGTTCACTTTTC
>NC_132899.1:2321454-2356454 GCF_030463535.1 Salminus brasiliensis
TCTACCTATCTATCTATCTGTCTGTCCATCTATCTGTCTGTCTATCTATCTATCTCTATCCGTCTGTCTATCTATCTGTCTGTCTGTCCATCTATCTATCTGTCTGTCCATCTATCTGTCTATCTATCTATCTATCTATCTATCTACCTGTCTATCTGTCTATCTATCTATCTATCTATCTATCTATCTATCTACCTGTCTATCTGTCTATCTATCTATCTGTCTGTCTATCTATCTGTCTGTCTATCTATCTGTCTGTCTGTCCATCTATCTATCTGTCTGTCCATCTATCTGTCTGTCCATCTATCTGTCTATCTATCTATCTATGTATCTGTCTATCTATCTGTCTGTCTGTCTGTCTATTCATTAATTAATCCATGAATCTATCCAACTTTCTAGTCATTTGTCCGTCCGTCCATCCATCAGTCTCAGAGGGGCAGGGATGCTCTAGGTGGTGTCTGCATTATGACCTGGTCAGGAATGAAGGACTGCTTCAGGGAGCTGCTGCGGAGCTGCTGTTCAGGGCTCTGTTGATCACTTTATTGAACTGTTCAGTTTGATCCTGTTGAAGGTGTGGGTCACTCTTACTGCTGGAGGCCTCCACAGATACTCGGCCCCGCAAGACCATGAGCCACCCCTGCAGACAGTGCTACAGAGTAGAGAGCATGAGGAGCTGGAAATGGGCCAACGCTATTCGTTTTGGTAGCCTTCATAACTTTTTACAGAGCAAGCAGGCGGTCACTACTCAACTGGACCAACTGAGCAACAGATGAAGTCGATTAGTTAGATGGAGAAGGTGGAGGAGGTGGAGGAGGGCTGAAGATACATTAAAAAAAATCATTCATTTCCAAAAAGCTGCGTACAGAACCAGCCAGAGTTATCAGCCATTCAACGAAACTGACAGCCAGTCACTGAGGTCCACACCAATCAGCCAGAACATTAAAACCACCTGTCTAAGATAGTCCAGGCGTCTCTGACCTTCACAAGACCGCTGAAGGTGTCCTGCTGTGGGATCTGGCCCCAAGATCAACATTAGCCGCAGATCCTTTAAGTCCTATGAGTTGTGAGGTGGGCGGGGCCTCCATGAACATCGACAAGCTTTGGGCCCCTATGACCCTGTCACTGGTTCACCGGTTGTCCTTCCTTGGAGCACTTTTGGTAGGTACTGACCACCGCATACCGGGAACACCACACAAGACCTGCCTGCTGATGTTCTGGAGATGTTCTGACCCAGTCATTATCTACAACATCATAGTCTGGTTCTTGTCAAAGTGTCTCAGGTTTTTACGCTTGCCCATTTTTCCTGCTTCATCACCTTCATCACCTTCAAGAACCGACCTGATCTTCACTCTCTGACTGATATGTCCAAACATTTTGCCACCCTTCAAATGTAGTCATGATACAAGTACACCTGAGCAACCACCTGGAATAACAACTGCATAGCAACCACTAATCAACATCATGGCACATGCCTGAAATACCAAAGCAATCACCTTGCCACACTGCAGCACACATCTAGCATCCTTTTAGCAACACCATAGTAACCATTGTGAATAATATAGCAACCACTTAGCAACACCATAGTAACCATTGTGAATAATATAGCAACCACTTAGCAACACCATAGCAACCATTGTGAATAATATAGCAACCATTTAGCAACACCATAGCAACCATTGTGGGTACTATAGCAACCACATAGCAACCACTTAGCAACACCATGGCAACCATTGTGGATATTATAGCAACCATCTAGCAACTACTTAGCAGCACCATAGCAACCACTGTGAATACTATAGCAACCACCCAGCAACCACTTAGCAACACCACAGCAACCATTGTGGATAATATAGCAACCACCTTGCAACCACTTAGCAACACCATGGCAACCATCATGAATACTATAGTAACCACCTAGCAACTACTTAGCAGCACCATAGCAACCACTGTGAATACTATAGCAACCACCCAGCAATCACTTAGCAACACCATAGCAACCATTGTGGATAATATAGAAACCACTTAGCAACACCATGGCAACCATCGTGAATACTATAGTAACCACCTAGCAACCACTTAGCAACTTTATAGCAACCACCTAAGACACCATTGCAATCACGTAGCAAACACCTAGCAGCTGTCTGAAAGTGGAATGGAATATTTTGTAGTCTGAAATATTATTTCTTAAAATAATGGAAACAATCTTCCAGTGGAATGCAACATTTCGGCACTGTGCCACATCGCTATAGCAACTAATTGTAGTAAACATCACCCAAACCATTTCACCTTGTTTTCGGTGCTGCAGCGAGTCTGAAATAGAATGAATGATCACATTTCCTCTATAAACCCGAACGCCGTCAGGAGCAGAGGCAACGTCTGACCCAGAGGAGACGACCTCCAGAGAACTGGATCTCAAATCTGTATTTACATCATTCCTCCCCACAGTAACCGCTGTGGTCTAGCACTCCAGCACAGAGCATTCACACGCTCATTTGATCCTTTACAATGAAACGAGCTTCCGTTAGGGTCTCTTTCAGACGGATTTATTTATACGAGCTCTGTTTTGATTGACTGGCTCATTAAACAAGCAGCCCAGGCTGAAACACTCCTTATAACATCACGAGCGAGTGGGTGGGGCTAAACTGCTTTACGCAGAATAGCTGCATTTACTCTAAAAAGAAATCTTTAAAGGGTGCGTTAACGGGACCACTTTTGGTTTTATGAAGAACTGCAGAACCTGTGCCTAAAATAAACATCAGGCATTTTTTTTAATTGTGAAAAATTATATATTTAGGATTATTATTTAAAATTGACTCAATTGCCACCATGAAGCTCACTGGTGCCCCCTATATTTATTTATTTCTTGTCTGCAAACTTTATTCTGAAAGACATTTAATGAACTTTCAGCTCTCTCAGTTTCCATGTGCTGTTTGTTTTTGGTTGAGTTTCAGCAGCTTGTTTAAAGGAAACACTGAAGAGTCGAGACCCTGGATGTGAAATTGCTGCACTTTCTGTTTCTAAACTGGTGTTTTTAAAGCTCTGAAATGTGAATTTAAACAGCAGCCAAAGCTGTTCAGTGAAGCTCGAGTTTCTGCACTGTGGCCGTTTTCATTATTTCAGCTCTGAAACTTTTCTAATGTTCCTCAACCAGTAAACTGCTCTTTCAAGCTGATCAGATCTTATTTGGGATAAAATATAAAAATATAGAACCTATAAAAAGTGGATCTCTATGAATATCAGATTTTCAAGTATCTGCTGATACTGAGTACCGATACTAACTCAAATACTTAAATACTCGATACTCTGCTCTGAAACTTTTCTAATGTACCGTTCCTCAACTCAACTGTTCTTTCAAGCTTATTTTGGATAAAATATAAAAAATATAGAACCTATAACAAGTGGAGCTCTATAAGTATCAGGATTTAGAGCAGAGTATCGAGTATTTAAGTATTTGAGTTAGTATCGTATCGGTACTCAGCATCGGCAGACACTTGAAAATCTGGTATCGGTATCAGAAAGGGAAAGGTGGTATCAGTGCAGCCCTATTCAGACAGTTCAGCCTTTCTTAAAGCTGCAAAGCCAACAGAAGCCAACAGCACACAGCAGCATCCGGGATGAGTGTGAGGAGGCCTGAGTGGGTAAAGAGCAGCCGGAGAAGACCACCAGGGCTGTGAGACCCTTAATTTGACCATTTTTTATGATCAGTTATGGACAAATTTGTTTTCTTTTTAATGTTTTTAATTTGCTCGTTTACCTCCTTCGCTCTTAGCTGATTTAATTAATGATTAGCTGATTAATTATTATTTATTATTTTTTTTTAAATCTTGGCTACAATGAAATTAGGGTCACCCTCAATGTACCAGAAGACCAAGGTTAATTGATATGTAATAAATAGTGTAGCGGTCAAGATTGGTAGCAGACAGTGGTTCACTTTGTGTTGTGTTTAAACCTCTGACCAGTAGATGGCAGTGCTGTACTCGGTCCTCAGGTCCCACTTTACTGTCCACGACCCCAAACCTCGCCCTCACCCCGAACTCACAGTGAGCTTTCCCAGGGGTTCAAAAATGGGCCTACAAGCACCTCCACCCAAAGTGCTCACCCCCCCCTCCCCCTCCCCCTCCCCCTCCCTTCACTGGCTGGAGCACACCTACCTTCTTCTTGACACTGCAGTGGCAGCAGACGGTCCACAGGTACTTGAAGGTCCTCCATAAAAGAATGATGAACAGCCCACCGAAGAAAGTGACCATGGAGGAGGCCAGGAAAGCCCACCACATGCGCTGCCCGTTGCTGTCACACGGCACATCCGGAGAGTACGGGATGATCACGTCCATCCTGGCTGGACTTCTGGACACCTCACTGGACACCAGGTTGGTCATCACGGCTTGGCGGCCACAGCTTCTCCGCGCTCCATGGTCAGTTCAGCTGGGTGTTTTGGGGTGTCCAGGCTGCAGCTCCAGCTGACCAGGGCTGGGCCATTGTTGTTCTTAATCGGACAGCCCCAACTGGACTGCTGGTGGTGATGTTGATGATGATAGTGATGGTGTAGTGGGCGGTGGGTGGAGAGTATGGGGAGGCAGTGCCAGCCTACAGCTTACAGCCTACAGCCTGGCATGGGAAGCAGCTGGGCATGAAGATTCGTCCAGAGAGAGAAAGAGTGTGTGTGAGTGTGTGTGTGTCCAGTGACCCAACAGTACTCTATCTCTCTATGTATGTATATGTGAATGTCTCTCTACCTTGCTCTCTCGTCGATCAGCTGTGCATTCTCCCCAGTGTGTGTAAGTGTCCGGCGCGAATGACCCAGCAGTGCGCGCTCTCGTTCGGTGTCCCTCGCTCGGTGACGCGCCCTAGCGCCCCTGCGCCTTTAGCTCCACCGTTTACGCGCTGGCGTGTAGCACTCTGCGCCCTCTTCCTTCTCCAGCTCATTCACCCTGTGCCCACCCAACCCCTGTGCTCCAACCACTACTTTCCGCCCCCCAGCTGGGGTAGCTTACAGGTGGAGGGCGGAGCGGCCTCCAAACAACATCCAAATCCCCCAAACCGAGGCTCCTCCTTCTGGCACCGCTTTTACGCAGTCGTCGGTTCCTCGGCTCTACTCGCGTCCAGTCGACGGTTCGCCCTCGAAACGAGCCCCTAAACATCTCCAGAGGACGTCGTGTCTTCTCCATCGTCGTCTGCAACAGGTTGGAAGTGAGCTGGGTAAGCGACGCCCCCTCTCTCTCCTCTCTCTCTCTCTCCCTCCTCTCTCTCCCTTTCCTTTCCTGTCGTGTCCAGAGCTGAGCAACAGCAGGATGGCTACACCACCTCTCCAGGACAGAGGAGGCAACCAAACAGACGGGAGTCCCTCCCCCTCCCTCCCTCCCTCTTCACCTCCCTCCCTCAGAAAGCCTCTGTCTGCCCCAGCTGTGGCCGTCGCATCTGGCAACAAACAGGTCCACTCTCTCACGAGTTCGGACCCTGAACCAGTAGAGCTGAGCTACAAGTCAATCATCTTATATGATCTTTTTATTATTTGCAGTATTTGCCCTGCAGTGAAATCACCATCAGAGCAGAGTAGCTGATCTGTGCATAACTAGAGCACATCTGTAGTGCTGCTGCTGTAGTGCTGCTGTCCACGCTGGATTAAACAGGAGAATGTAGGTCTGACAGCATTAAGTGTTATGTATAATGAACTGGCAGGTGAGCTGCAGTGACCCCTGGTGGGCAGAATTATATTGCAGGTTCTCAGCCTTCAGTCAGCCTGACTGTCTAGTCCCTGCTGCTAAGGACTCTACTCTGGAGGAGATAAATAAACATGAGCCTATGGGCACCATGCTGCCTAATAATGCCGTGAGTGAGCTTATAGAGGGGGGTATAAAGCCCCCCAGCATTGAGGAGCTGTGGCATGATGGTGGTGGAGCTCCATCCAGTACTTTTGGGATGAGGTGGGGTGGTGAGCATGATCCAACATCCTGGCCTCACTAATGCTCTTGTGTCTGAATGCAATCAAATCCTCACAGCAATGCTCTACTTCAAAGTCTAGTAGAAAGTCTTCTTCTCTGGACAGTAGGGACAGTCACTCCAGCTGACCAAGGCTGGGCTATTGTTCTCAATCGGACAGGTGGTGGTGATGGGATAGTGGGTGTGTGGGTGGTTGGGTGGGTGATGGGTATGAGGAGGCAGTGCCAGCCTACATCTTGGCATGTGGGGGGTGCTTTTCGTCCCGATACAGAGATTGTGTGTGTCCAGTAAGAACACTGACTCAACAGTGCTCTATCTGTCTCTGTCTAAGGACCACCTAACATCCTGACCTCACTAACATCCTCCTGCTCTTATGGCTGAATACAATCAAATCCTCACAGCAATGTGCTTCTTCCGAATCTAGTAGAAAGTCTTCTTCTCTGGACAGTAGAGACAGTTACTCCAGCTGACCAAGCCTGGGCCTTTGTTCTCAATCGGACAGGTTTTGGTGATGGGATAGTGGGGGGGGGGTATGAGGAGGCAGTGCCAGCCTACAGCTTGGCATGGGGGGGGGGGGTGTCAACTGGGCATGAAGATGAACATTACTGACAGCTTTTCGTCCCAATAGAGAGATTGTGTGTGTGTGTGTGTCCAGCAAGAACACTGACTCAACAGTGCTCTATCTGTCTCTGTCTATGGATCATCCAACATCCTGACCTCACTAATGCTCTTATGGCTGAATGCAATCAAATCCTCATAGAAATGTGCTACTTCCAAATCTAGTAGAAAGTCTTCTTCTCTGGACAGTAGAGCCAGTCACTCCAACAAAAGCTGCATCAGCTCTTTTAATACCCTTAATTTCAGAACAATGAATGAGCAGGTGTCCCAATACTTTTGTCAATATAACGTATACATAAGTACACCTTTTTTCTTTCATTTAAAAACAGGGTCATGAGTGCCCAAGGCTCACTGATGCTCATGGAGGTCCCGCCCACCTCACAACTAATGAAACCACAGCAGGACACCTTCAGAGGTCTTGTGGGCTGGTAGGCGTAATGAGCTTCAGTGAACCGGGACAGTACGTGCTGGTTTAATGTGTGGCATATTTTATTTTCTTAATATCTGTAGTTATATTTTTCATTTTAAAATTACAGGAAGAAAAAAAAACATCAGAACCTTTGTTCATTTTTTTCTTTATAGTTTTTAATTAGTTTTGTTGGTTTTGGTTAGGGAATAACAGTATGGTTATAAAAGAAGTCATAACTACACACACTGAACTCTAGTGTTCTGTATGGGATTCCCCCACTGACATGTGGACAGCTCGGTCTGCTGAGAAGATCCCTTTATCAACCTGTGATCTGGAGTGGAAGTGGAGAAGATCCCTCAAGAACATCAACAGGACCGACCAGCTGGAGACCAGGAGCCCTCCTCCCTCCCCTGCCTCTCTCAGAGGGTCTGGCTGCTCTTCCATCATCTGCCCTGCTCTCAGCCTGATCTCGCTCTGCTGCGTCTGTAATTGCACAATCAATAAAGCCGATAGAGACTTTAAGTGTCGACAGCCATGGACATGGCAACCGTTGCTATGGTGACTGTAAACAAATCTGCATCAGTGTCACCATAGCAACGATGACCATGATGCTGGACAGTGCTGGACAACCTCTGCTCATGAAAGATCTACCAAGTGGTTCTAAAACAGCAGTGAAGACTTTTCATATAATTTAATAAACTTTTCTTGAAAATTTTTACTAATATTTTGAGAATGTTTTTGTTAAAATTAATCAAAATAATTACTTAATTTTCTCAAATTTTTGACTTCTAAATTATATAAAATGTAAAAAAAATCAATAATTTCAAATTTGTGTTGAAATTGCTTATTTTGATAAATGTTTCTTACAATTTTTACTTTCTAAAAGTTTAAAAATTTAAATGTTATTTTCTTGTATTTTAACTAAATTTAGTCAATACCTCGAATTTAGTTTCTCAGAAGTTCAACTTTTTAAAATTGTGAATCAGTGAAAATAATGACTTACTGTACTTACTGTCTAAATTACTCAAAATACTAATATTTTCTCAAATTACTGACAATTTTTACCTTGAAATAAAATTAAATGTATTAAATCATTTAAAATGTGTTGAAATTACTTGTCAAATGTTTTATAATTTTTACTTACTAAAAATGTAAAATATTTTAATTCAATTTTGTCAATATCTGAAGTTATCACAAAATGACATTATTATTCTTTAAATATCGACTTAATTTTAAATCTCAATTTTGACTTAATTTTAATTTCTCAACAAAATGTTTTAAAATTGACTTTTTAAAATGATTATTTAAACTGTTGACTTCTCAAAATGTAAATTTGTTCTTAAAATAATGAATTATTTCAAACAAATTTGACTTATTTTCTGAAACTTTTCACGGTTTCTCGCAATTGCAACGTAGTGTCTTGATATAACTTTATAACTCAAATATTGCCTCAGGATCTCAATGTTTCTTTAGTGTCTCTACTATTTTTAAAACATAAATCTTGTACAAAAAATCATTTACTTAAAAAATGATCAATTCAACTTTATCACAAAATATTGAATTATTCTCAAATAAATTTGACATTTGTCAAAGTAACTAATTCTACAATATGCAAATTTTTATTTTGCGATGCTAAATAATAACTGTGACTCACTGCTGCAGCTGCTGGAGTTTTAAATTCATGTTATTTGGTCACTTATTCCAGACGTTTCTTTGCAAAAATCTTAAAACTCAGTGGACAGAGCCTAGCTTTTCTCGAAATTAAGGGTGAAAATCACAGCCGGTGGATATCGAGAGCTCGCTGCAGACCTGGCAGACCAGGCTGGAGTTAAACAACTGACCCAGAGTCAGATTCCAGCCACTCCTGAGAGGAACCAGAAACAGCAGTGGTCATCTCCACTCCACTCCAAACCAGTTCTGCTGAGTGCGTCTGAGTGTGTGTGTGTGTGTGTGTGTGTGTGTGTGTTTAAACATTCACTGAAGTACCTCTGACTGACTGTACAGTACCTAAAATCAAACGTATCGTTATCAGTGTTAAGAACACCTGCAGAACCGACTCCCGCCAGCTGCAGGCCAACGGAGAGCACTGGAGTGTTTGGCCCAGTGATGATGAACGTTACCGACTACTAAACCCAGTCATGCTACGGATACAGCGGACTAATACTCAGATTATAAAACGTATAAATAAAAAAATAAGAATGAACAGGACAGAGCAGAGAAGAGCAGGACGCTCCTCGTACATCATTCAATTAAATAAGAAAAAAAGTAAGACAACAAGTAAAAGACAATAATTATAATAATAGTAATTAACTGCTACAAATTGGGTCTTTTTTTTCTTCTTTTTTTTTTTTAGGTATAAAGAAAACATTTGGCAATAAATCAAAATTCCCGCCGTGAGCCAAGTGTAGCTGATCAGCCGAGGCATGTTTGGTGTCGGATATTTGCTTGTCTTGGCTGATCGACTGCATGTAGTGTAAGGGAGGGAGGGAAGGAAGGGATCTGTGTCTGTTTATCTCATGAGAAATTATTGCTATAAGTACTGAATGGGGTTAAAATTACAAAGTGTTTCTTGAATAAAAAAAAAAATGGAGCCCTTAAATCACACTAAAGTGTGGTGAGACTGATTTGGGACACAGTCCAAACAGCTACAATAAAAATGGTAAGATTTGGCATGAAACAGAACGTGAACTGGGAGCGATTTGGGACACAACCCAAACAGCTACCATAAATGGTTTGTTTGGAACATGGCACAACCATCTGCCGCCATTTGGGACACAACCCAACCATCTGCCATGGTGCAATCAGAATGGCCAATCATGAACTAAGCACGATTTGGGATGCGACCCAATCCCTGCACCTGGAACTGGATCAAACATGCACTGGAGAAGCACTGCGTTCCAAATCGCAACCCAAACATTCACCGTTATCTAGGTTCAGATTTGGGACTCAACCGTGAACAGGGTGCGATTTTGGAGCGCAGCCCAAACACTCGCCAATAACAAGCTGGGATTTGGAATGCGACCCATGCACTGGAAAAGCTGTGCCCCAAATCGGATTTGAGACTCAACCCGAACTCTTGCCGTGAACAGTGTGCAATTTTAGAACGCAGCCCAAACATTCTCCATGGTGCAATCAAGGATGTGGCCCAAACATTTGCAAACAACTACGAACCTGGTGCAGTTTGTGACACGGCCAATCATGAACTAAGCGTGATTTGGGATGCGACCCAAACCCTGCACCTGGAGAAGCTGCATCCCAAATCGCAACCCAAACATTCACCATTATCTGGGTTCGGAATTGGGACTCAACCCAAACTCTTGCTGTGAACAGGGTGATTTTGATTTTGGAACGCAGCCCTAAACACTCGATAATAACACACTGGGATTTGGGATGCGACCCAAACACGCACTGGAAAAGCTGTGCCTCAAATCGGATTTGGGACTCAACCCAAACTCCGCTGTGAACAGGGTACGATTTTGAAACGCAGCCTAAAAACTCGCCAGTAATGTGCTGGGATTTGGGATGCGACCCAAATATATGCCGCACACTGAGCACGATGTGGGACGCCGTCCTGAGGAAGCAAGTGAAGTTGTAAAGGGGGAAAATAAACATTCAAGTAAAAGCATAACAGGTTCATAAATATAGCGTCTGTAAACATGTCCAGTACAGCATCTCTACTGTCCGCTAATCTTGGCTATATTAACAAAGCAAAATAAAAAAAACTGAAAATAAACAAACAAACAAAGAAAAACAAGATAAAAGAGAAATCAGAGCAGTCCTTAGTCAACGTTACCACAGTACGAACTGCAGATGTAGTAGATGTGGACGTAGTGTGCTGCTACTCACTCTCACTAGTCTTCATGCTTTACCTCTCCCCCTAAAGAAAGTGCGCGTGTGGAACCAACAATGCTAATGTCGCTAACAGTGAATGGCACGGACTGTCTTCCAATTAGCATTATGCTGGTGCAGATTGAACCACATTCATTATTAGCTACGTTAGCCTACTTAGTTGAGCTGCTGCTGTAACCGTGATGATACAGGAGTGTTTGCATTGCTGTGCCGTCGCAGCAAAGTGCTGTAGTGATTTGAGATAGTGAGAGCTGGAGCAGAGCACTATGGGAGGTGTAGTTTCACGCAGAGGCGTCCGGAAGCCACAGGGGTTTGTTTTGCTCCTGCTCCACGATGGCCATCACCTGAGTGCAGATAGAGGACAGAGGCCCACCCTGCACCACACCTGCAATAACAACAGCAGCAATGTTAGAAGGACATCATGGAGCAAGTGTGACATGACCGTGTTAATAATAGGAATATTATAATAATAATAATAATAATCAAACCCTGAAATACACTGCATCATACTGCACTCCGACCGCACCGCTTTATGTATTTATTTAATTGTACTGTTGTATTTTTCTCTATATCGTATCAATCTGTTTCGCTGTACATTATATACAGAATTGATCATATCTTTAAGCTGTATTGCTCAATACCGTATCACTGAATCGTACTGTATTGCATCACTGAACTGTACTGTATAGCTGAAACATACTGTTACTGAATCGTATTGTAAAATATCACTGAATCATATCGCTGAATCGTAGTTTATAGTATCACGGATTCATTCTGTACAGTATTGCTGTAGCGATGTAATGTATAGCTGAATTGTACTGAATCGCATCGCTGAATCCTACTGTATTGTAATGTATAGCTGAATTGTAGTGTATCACTGAATCGTATTGTATCATATAGCATCGTACTGCTGAATCGTACTGTATTGTAATGAATAGCCGACTTGAATTGCATTGCTGAATCTTAGTGCATCCTCACTGAATTGTATTGTATCGTATTGCTGAATCATATTGCATCACTGAACCGTATTGTATTGAAATGTATAGATGAACAGCAGTATATCACATTGCTGAATCGTAATGTATTGCTGACTCGTACTGCATTGTAACTATGAATCGTACTGTATCGTTTAGCACTGCATTGCTGAATCGCATGAAATCGCACTATATTGTATTGTATAACTGAATTGTATTGAAACAGATTGCTGAATTTTAGTGCATCACATCACTGAATCATATTGTACTGCTGACTGGTACCGCATCATACCGCTGAATTGTATTGCTGAATCGTATTGTATTGTAATGTATCACATTGCTGAATCGTAATATATTGCTGACTCGTACTGTATCGTATCGATGAATTGTACTGAACTGTATTGCTGAATCGTTTAGTATTGTATAGGATCGCATTGCTGATCATAATGTATCACTGAATCGCATTGTATCGTACTGTATTACTAAATTGTATTGAATTGCATCGCTGAATCGTATTATATCACTGAACCATATTGTATTGTATTGTCATGTATAGCTGAATAGCAGTGCATCACATTGCTGAACTGTAATGTATTGCTCACTCATACTGTATCCTAACGCTGAATCGCTGAATCCGATCGTATTACTGAACTGTACTGAATCGCATCACTGAATTGTATTGTATCGTATTGCTGAATAATAATGAATCACATTGCTGATTCGTACTGTATCGAATCTTGGTGTATCACATTGCTGATTCGTACTGTATCGAATCTTGGTGTATCAGATTGCTGATTCGTACTGTATCAAATCTTAGTGTATCAGATTGCTGATTCGTACTGTATCGAATCTTAGTGTATCAGATTGCTGATTCGTACTGTATCGAATCTTAGTGTATCAGATTGCTGATTCGTACTGTATCGCTGAATCAAGTTTTGTTGCAGGACTGTAGAGAATTATACTGAACTGTATGGGACTGAATCGTACTGCTGTATCGTATCCAATGTAAAACTAAAGCGGCAAACTTAATATGGGGTGGGGGGGTGTGCCTTGCGTTAAATCCTTGTGTGTGTGTGTGTGTGTGTGTGTGTGTGTGTGTGTTCGTGCTGATAGGGATTCAATACCTGTGAAATATTTGCTGTATTCCTGCTCCATTTTCTGAGCCGCCTCAAACTGCTCCTTGGAATGTTTCTGAGACACTTTATCCCGCAGATAGACGGGATCCTTCTGCTCCCTACACACACACACACACACACACACACACACACACACACACACACACACACACACACACACACAGGAAAGTAAGAGATTTAGGCCGGCCCAGGTGGGACAATGCCACCCCTAACCTCCCCATTGTTCTGATCACTTTAATTAATTAGTATAAACCCAGTCGGCAGCAGGAGGACACACTAATCACTCTCTAATCCACTCCGCAGGTATTACAATACCACACACACACACACACACACACACACACACACACACACACACACAGGTGTGATAGGAGAGGAGAAAGGCTGACGCTGTGGAGACTTACTTGATCTGCTTTGCATTTTTGTAGCGAATGAAGATGACGATGGGGTAAATGCTAACAGTGTGGAGTCTCTCGATGGCATGAGGAGCGATGTCAATCAAACAGTGACAATCCTAAGAGAGAGAGAGAGAGAGAGAGAGAGAGAGAGAGAGAGAGAGAGAGAGAGAGAGAGAGAGAGAGACATTGGTAAAAATGTTACTTCTGTACCAACAGCATCCCCTTGTGGAGAATATTCTTAAAAATACATGACTCAGTGAGTGGGTGAGGTCAAGTGAGTAAATGGGTGGGTCTAAGTGAGGGGCTGTGAGTGGCTGGGTCTAAATGGGTTGGTCCGAGAGAGTGGGTGGGTTAGTGACTGGACCTAAGTGGGTGGGTGGGTTTAAGTAAGTGGGTGGACCGGGGCCGGGTACATAAGGTCCCCAACTCATCCTATTCAGAAGTACTGGATGGAGCTCCTCCACCATCATTCCAGAGAACACAGTTCTTCCACTGCTCCACAGCTCCTCAATGCTGGGGGCTTTATAC
This sequence comes from Salminus brasiliensis, assembly GCF_030463535.1. NCBI lineage: Eukaryota > Metazoa > Chordata > Actinopteri > Characiformes > Bryconidae > Salminus > Salminus brasiliensis. The sequence goes on from NC_132899.1 coordinate 2,335,304, forward strand.
CCCTCTAGCCCTAAGTAGCTGAATGAATTTATTAGAAGGAGTGTCCACATATATTTGGCCATAGCCACAAAGCCACAAACCTTCTCAATGATTTCTTTAATGGAGGCCACAGTGGTGACGTCAAAGTGTCCACTCCTGCGTTTGTAGTCAATGAAGAGGCAGTCCTTCACTCCACGCTCAATCGCTTGCTGAGATGCCTTCATCACCTCTAAACACACACACACACACACACACACACACACACACACACACACACACACACACACACACACACACACACATGAATGACCACACTCCCTATGTACTGAAGATACTGAGGATCCTGTGCTTATACAGGTAACGCTGGTGATAATCGGAACCCTTTAAACAGTCACTGCATCTAAAGTCATACATTATTATTATTATTATTATTATTATTATTATTAGACCTCTGGAAAAAGCTGGAGATGGGCTCTAACAGCTATGCCTCTGATCACGGAGTCTGAACAGCTGATCGACTAATATCTGATAAATTGGAAACTGATGCTACGTTGTGTTCAGTTTTGATTGGTTGTTGAGTGATTAGTGAAAGGTGGAGACAGATAAATGGTTTTACCCAGAAGGCAGCGGCAGTATTTCCCAGGAGCCTCTCTGACCAGCATGTCTTTGATTGGCTCCACCAGCGGCCCCAGAACCAGCACCGGCCTGCGATTGGCCGACTCCACCTTCTGCACTCGCTGATAGGCTAGATTCAGACATTCTATACACACACACACACACACACACACACACACACAAACACAAACACAAACACAAACACAAACACAAAGATCCTCAAACATTTTGGGACTCCTTGCCTTTAGGCCTGTCTGACGGGAGCATGCAGGGTTAGACTTAATGAATTCCTGAAGGAAGATTGGAGAATTCCAGCAGAGGATACTCAAGACAAACAGAGAATCATTAAAAGAAGAAGATAAATACAATAAAACAATAAATAATGTGTACGTACATGACCTACAAACTATAGCTTGTGTATAACCCTGTGCCAAACATATAGTCTAGCTATATATATATATATACAGTCATGCCCGAAAGTATTCATACCCCTGGCAAAGTTTGACTTAAATTTACTTTTATTTAACCAGAAGTTATATTTTTGCCTTGAAATGACACAGGCATCTCCCAGGAGATAACACGATGATGTACAAGAGGCATCATTGTGGGAAAAAATATTTCTCAGCTTTTATACACATTTGAACAAAAAGTGGCATGTCCAAAATTATTCATACCCTTTGAAAACTGTCACAGTATATGGGAAAATCCAAAGTTCTATACCATTCCAAAGGAAAGGGCTATAAAGCCATATCAAAATGTTTTCAAGTTCCAGTGGCTACAGTGCAAAGTATTATTAAAAAATACAAGAAGTTCCGCACTGTGGAAAATCTCAGAAGATGTGGTCGGAAGCCAAAAGTGACACCTGTGCTGGCCAGGAGAATAGTGAGAGAGGTGAAGAAAAATCCAAGGATCTGCCCATTGAAAATGAAGCATTTCAGTAATATCAGCTCTATTAAAGGAGCGTCTCTGTGCTCTACTGAGCATCAACATGAGCTTCATGGAGGAAAATATGAGGAGTCGTTGTCTAGAAGTTCTGTAAAGCTGCAGAAAGTCAGACTTCAGAGGCGTGTGATCAATAAGCTTTATTGGAATGTAAATGTGGGGCTCAGTCGGGACGTTTCACTGCAGCTCTCTTGAGTCTCTGCCACGGACACAGTCTTCATACTAGACTACAGACGTCTGCTGTGAGCTGCTGGAGAGTGACGGGACGTGTGCAGGTGTGATGGATCTCTTATAAACCAATAGGGAGTCAAAATGGTGTGTGTTTATACTTCTCATCCAATCAGGATCAGACTCACACTTTCCGGATGGAGAGATTTATCTGGAGAGGGTTTTTATTGATGACGAGCCGGAATGAAAACAAAGGGAAATGAAATAGGAGGAACGAGGCTGTTTTTACAATGTAAGGAGGAGAAAGTTCAGATAATTGGGGGAAAATGTGAGAAGTAGAAGAAAAAAGTCTGAAAAATAAAGAATTACTGCAGTAAAGTTTAGATAAACGAATTTTTCTACCAAAGTACTCGACGCGTGTGTGTGTGAGTGTGTGTGGTCGCCGCTTACCCTCAGTGTAGGTTATAGAGTCTGTACTGATGGAGTCCGGAGCCGGAGCGTCTTTTCCGTCTCGGGAGCCGCTGCGCTTGTGTTTGAGCTTCCGTCTGAAGAAGGAGCGTCGAGCTGCGGCTGAGACCGTTTTACCATCGTCTTTCCCTTCAGTTACACTGCAGCGCCGAGGGAACTCCTGATCCATCCTACACACACACACACAGTGTTATAGAGCACAGTGTTATAAGAGCAGATCAACTTCATCTTACTGTGAGAGCTAGCCAGGCTAAAGCACAGCCTCCAAACATGGTGGAGGTAGTTTCACCAACAGCTCACATTGAGAGCTAACCAGGCTAAAGTACAGCCTCCAAACATGGTGGAGGTAGATTCACCAACAGCTCACATTGAGAGCTAACCAGGCTAAAGTACAGCCTCCAAACATGGTGGAGGTAGATTCACCAACAGCTCACATTGAGAGCTAGCCAGGCTAAAGTACAGCTTCCAAACATGGTGGCGGTAGTTTCACACTTACATGAACTTGCTGGGAACTTGTCCTCGTGCAAGTTTCTGGGCAGTCTCGTCCAGCTGCCACGCCAGCCAGTAGCCAAAGTTTCCGCTGGGCAGAGTGTCGTCAATGTAGAGGATGTCATCCTTCTTAAAGCTGAGCTCCTGCTCCGACTCGCCCACGCGATCGTACAGCGCTCTGCGGGATCAGTCAGTATTCTTACTCAACACAATACTCTGCTGTTAAATATGCATATTATAATATAACCCTAAACAAAAAAAGAAGAACAGTCAAAAGTTTGGACACACGACTCTGTTTTTTTGTTCAATATATTCTGATTTAAAGACTTTAAAAAACCCTTAAAAGGCCTCAGTCCAGTCTTCTATTACCAGAGAGCAGCCCCACCAGTCTGTACAGAAGTCCCTGTAGTTACTGAGAAATACTCCTTAGTGTGTGATGAGCTCTGAAGTGTTCAGAGGTTAAAATTAGGCTTTAAATTCTCAGACAGTTCAGATCAGGCTATATTGTACTACTGACTATGTTCCTTATATATGCTCTTATACACTATTTCACAGGTTCGCTGTGGTCCCTATTATTCTGAAACACAAACTCTCGACTGGTCCACACCCCCACACAGCGCAGCAGCAGCAGGTACCTGACGTAGAAACCGTCCCCAGGTGCGTTTCTGATGCGTCTCCAGTCCTCGGGGCGGCTCTGTACTCGGAGAGTGACCGTCTCTGCAGGCTTTAGCATCTCCACATACGCCTCCTCCACGGTCTTACTCCTCAGACTCACTGAGCAGAACTGACCGAACACAGCGCAGCTTTAATATCCAGCACGGCACTCACCGATTTTCCAAAATCTCCATAATTGAGTCGATCAGATGTAATCAAACATTTATTATTATCCATTTACCTCCAGTGTGAATCGTTTATATATCTTTATCTCCAGTGTGAATCGTTTATATATCTTTATCTCCAGTGTGAATCGTTTATATATCTTTATCTCCAGTGTGAATTATTTATATCTCTTTTTCCCCAGTACGAATCTTTTACATTTCTGTGCCTCCAGTGTGAATCATTTATATCCCTTTATCACCAGTATGAATTATTTACATTTTTTTGTCTCCAGTATGAATCATTTATATCTCTTTGTCTCGAGTATGAATTGTTTACATTTCTGTGCCTCCAGTGTGAATCGTTCATATTGCTGTGCCTCCAATGTGAATCATTTATATCCCTTTATCTCCAGTATGAATCATTTACATTTTTTTGTCTCCAGTATGAATCATGTATATCTCTATATCTCCAGTATGAATCATTTACAGTCTCCATTATGAATCACGTATTCTACTATGAATCAGATGCATCATGTCTCTACAGTGTGAATCAGATTCATCAGCCTCTTTACCTCCAGTATGAAATCTCCAGGCTGCAGACCATCAGCGCCTCCTGCAGGGCTCTTCTCCTCCAGACTCTCCACATAGATGCCCGTCAGGTTTCCTCCACAGATCTTCACTCCCAGATCAACATGACCTTTCCTCACGGTCACCTGCCTCGGCTCCACCTGCCTCCCGCCCTCGCTCCAGCCCCTGACCAATCACAAAGAGCAGAACACAAGCATTACAACCAAACAGGACTCCTAGTGGCCCCTGATTCGCCTCTAACACGGACATATGTGAAAACCTCAATACGTTAAAGCAGCTGAGAATGGCTGAAGCCCTCTGGTGTGTGCTGTGGCATGCAGCGCCACCTAGAGCACTGGAATACAAAGTGTGGTTTTGAGAACTACTGCACTGCTATTGTAGGCCAAGGCTGTACAGTGTACTGGTGGTGTACGGTACCGGACTGAGCTGCAGGGGCTGGTGGCGGGCGTGGTGTTTTTGGACGGAGGCGTCATGGTCCCCTCGTCCTGTTCGCTGAGTGTGTCGATGGTAGAGCGAGCGTCGGGTGTTCCGGCACCACTGCCAACAGGTGTAGAGCAGGAACTTACCGACTCCATCCTGGAGCTAAGGAAACAGTTAATCGAAAAGCAGCAATCAGGCTTTGTCCCGACTGTCTGGAGTGCTTACGTGAGCTAGCAGAGGAGTCTGGGAAGGTGAGTAGATACACAAGGACTGACGGTAAAACAGCATATTGTGATGTTGAGCCACCACAGGTAAAACACTGCAGCTCCAGAGTGAGAGGAGTGATCTACAGTAAAGTAGTCCCGGAGCTGAACCAGCATCAACAACACCATTAACTCCAACCCAGAGAAGAGAAGCAGGAGATTGTGGAAAGGGTGTTAATCATATAGAGGAGACTGTTAGTGCTTAATAAACACTGATCAGCTGCAGGTTTCATTACTAACAGTGTGATTAGACTGAAGGGTTCATTAGATGAAGAGCAGCAGATGTTGAGTAGAAATCACTGTATTCAGTACAGGAGAGGATCTGATAGTAGTTTATAAGAATCTGCTGCTACTGATATTTTTAGTCTGTGATATTTATCAATATCGTGATAAATATTGTGTATCGCTAAATAGGTATTTAAATATCCCGATATAGTATTTTTACCATATCGCCCAGCCCTACAACGCAGTATCTTGAGAAACTTCTTAAACTCTACAACCATACACTTTGTTTGCAAAATGCTGGCCCACTGGCAGTTCCTCAGGGGAAAGAGCTTTCTCTCATATATAAAAGAAAATAAATTAAAAAAAAAAAAGCTCCCCAACTCTGAAATATACTTCCTGTTACTGTTCGGGACTCAGACACACCCTCAGTCTTCAAAATCTAGATTAAACCCTTTCTTCATAGTCTCCTTTCTCCTCTCTCCCCATTTCCCGAGCTGCCCCCTGCCATCTGCTCACTGCTGGTGTGAGTCTATGAGTCTATGCATGGTTGGGTGCTGCTGCCTGCCTACCCTTCGGTCCAAGCTCTCTTGCAGTGTTAACTTGCCAATCTTCTGCCACAATCTTTCAAACCCCTTTAGTTTTTTGCCCTATTCCTACTCTTCCGTCTTCTGCTCTGGATCCTTGAGCGGTTTGATTCGTGCCTGAGCACATAGCTGTGCTATTTCTACGTATCTGTTGTGCTATCCTGTGTTGACCAGAGGAGAATGGGTTACTCTCAAGGTTTCTTGCTCTCAGTTTGAGGGAGTTTTAACTTGCCACTTTCACCCCTGGTGGCATTTATTTGGTGTGATGTGATGAGCACACTGAGCAGCCCCTCGCATTTCTGTTACTTACACGATTGTCTCATGTCCCATGTGTATCACAACACCTTTACAGTAACCTCTTCAACTGTCAGCATTCAGGTGTTTTAAACGTATAGATTGTGTGCATGTACAGATAATTCTGGACTACAGTCTACCTCTGTAATAAAGAACATGGAGGCGCTGAATGTTAATAGGCCTAAATTACAAATGACAAATTACTAAATTACAATTCATTATTCATTAATATTCATATTTTGCATGTTTTGTTTATTTAAAAACAAAAAAATATCACTATGCCTTTGGTACTGAAAGTTTGATGTTTCTAAGTACTGTATCATATCAGTCATAAAAAGTCAGTACTGTCACAACACTAGTGTGTGCATGTGTGTACCTGCTGCGGGAGTGGTTCCCCGGCTGGTACATGTGTGGGTTGTACTGGGCCAGTATAGTGATGGTGTCACACTGCTGACCAATTATGAGGCGAGCCTGCTGCTCTGTAGCATTCCTCAGATTAATGCCGTTAACCTAAAGACAGAGAAACAAAGAGACAGTGATGAGATTGAACACACACACACACACACACACACACACACACACACACACATAAATATACACAAACACACACACACGGGTACTGAATACTGCTCCGTTTACAGGTGTATTTTCCTACACAGCACAGAACTCTACAATGAAAAGGTGCTAATGTATAGGTGTATGGGGCTGATACACAAATGTAAGGAGTTGAGCTACGCGGGTGTACGGTGTAGAGCAACGCGGGTGTACGGTGTAGAGCTACGCGGGTGTACGGAGTAGAACAACGCGGGTGTACGGAGTAGAACAACGCGGGTGTACGGTGTAGAGCTACGCGGGTGTATGGTATGGGGCTACACAGGTGTAAGGAGTAGAGCTACACGGGTGTACAGTTTTGGTCTGCAGATACAAGTTGTCGCACCTCCAGTAGCTGATCTCCGAACTCCAGGTGGTGGCGCTGAGCAATGCTGCCTCCTGTAACCTTGGAAACAAAAATCCCACCATTTTCTCCACCCACGATGGAAATGCCCAATGGCTCCGCCCCTTTGGGAATGGTGACACTACGTGGCTCCTCGATATACGGCCTATCAGGGAGGGAAGATACACACAGACCATTATCACCACATGCAGTCGGGCTGTACCTGTGTCACATCCATCAGTGCTGAGAGTTAATAAACATAGAAAACACTTTTAAAACTGGAATAAAGGCACGGAAACAACAAACAAACAAACAAACAAACAAGATAACTTTGGACATGCACATTTAAAATATTTCTATTTCAAAACTTTCATTTCTCGCTTAAAATAATGTCAAGACTGTGTTTATAACGGAATAAATGGAAAACCGTCTGATTCCAAAACTCCACAACTGTTACATCATAGTCTTGACCTCATATTTACACCCCCAACATTCCCATAAATCCCGCCCACTAGAGAAAGCCAACAGCTAAACACCGCAGCTACTTCGGAAGCGTGAGAATATGGAAGCGAGGCTAAAAAGGCTAAAAGCTAACGCTAGCCAAATAGCTGAAGCACTGATCAGAGAAAGGGTCACTGGGGGTATCTCTGCCAAGGTACCTGGATGCGTTTAGCTTTTAGCCTAGCAACTGTTTAGCACCCTCTTGGCGCAGGAACGCTGGTGAAGCAAGCAAGTGCCAAGTGGCTGCTAGGCTAGAAGCTAACCCCAGCTGGGAGGACAGCAACAGTTACAGCTACAGTGCTAAAAACAAAACTAAGCTAGGCTATGCTATATGGCTCTTGTGAGTCGTTGTGGTGCTGAAAATCAGCCAATCAGAGCAGAGCTAATCTTATTTCCTTTTCCACAGTGTTTCATTCGGAGGTAAAGTAACAGGGTGGTAAATTTTTCACCCCAACCAAAGTCTCACACTCACTGTTTACACACCAGACAACACCGTAAACACTCAATACATGACTTCTGTGGCTCCTACAGACCTTTTTTAAAAGCAGTGAGGAGGATTAAGTGGCAAAGAACCAGAGAAAGGGTCGGTTCTAGATACAAATGATCAGAAAACAAATAGATCCATAAATAAATAATTAAATAATTAAATAAAAACAGAACAGGACAGTGAGGTCAGGTGTGACTCTGTGCAGACAGGCAGGAGTGCATGTTCAGACTTTTTCTGTTCTCCGTGCAGCAGAACCAACCTCAGGTTCCGAAGAGAGGAGAACCTCAGACGAGAGGCTCGAGGAAGTCTGAGGTGTGACCTGTTACGGATCTGAGGTCTGAAGGAACGAGCCAGGAGAGGAGAGAGAGAGAGAGAGAGAGAGAGAGAGAGAGAGAGACAGAGAGAGAGAGAGAGAGAGAGAGACAGAGAGAGAGAGAGACAGAGAGAGACAGAGAGAGAGACAGAGAGAGACAGAGAGAGAGACAGAGAGAGAGACAGAGAGAGAGACAGAGAGAGAGAGAGAGAGAGACAGACAGAGAGAGAGAGAGACAGAGAGAGAGAGAGAGAAACACAGACAGGCTGGAGGACACCAGGACAGGTGGAGAGTCCACAGAGGGTTCTGGAGTCTAGACCGGGGTTCTTTAAATGTACTGAAAACTTTATTAAATTCATTGTTTTATTCTTTTATAAAAACAAAAAAAAAAAAAAAACATGTTTTGAATAATCTGATCTGGGAGCAGCTCTGATTTTAGGGCCACCTATACACCCCGAAGCTTCATATTAAGCAAACAAATGAAGTTTGAAGGGGGGGGGGTTAGTAGGGACAAAATACTGGTGAGATTGGTGACAGTCCAGTCTAGTCCAGTCCAGATCTGCTGACACTTCACCAACTTTGATATATTGATATATCACACAAACCCAATAACATATTTAGATCCATATTTACATCAAGTGGACAAACGAAAACCAGAGATGATTTACAGAATTTTAAAATTAGACCAGAGTGTAAATCTGCTGATCTGGGCAGTAGGAGTTTATCTGCTCAGTAAAACACTGACATCAGAATAAACACTAATAATCTCACTCCTGCAGAAAGTGGTGGTGGTTCTCCATCACTGTGTTCATCATTAGAACATCTCCAAAGTTCTCCTCTCTCATGGAGTCTAGTATTATTTAGAGTTCTCCTCAGATCAACACCTGGTTTGGTAAAGGTATCTTAACTGCATAATTAAAATCTATTGATTATATATAATAAATTATATATATATAATGTTATATAACATCTAAATAGTATAGAATTTGAGGAAATCTAGATTTATTCTTTAATATTTTAAGCATTATATACATTTAATATTTTTAATATTTTTATAAATCTATAGACTATAGGTATACTATATTTATATATATTACATATTTAATGTTTGTATATATTGTACTTTTTTTTCTAATTAATCTATAGATTTTAGTTTAGATACCTATTTAGATACTTTTACCAAACCAAATATGCTCTAATATTTTATCTGTTAATATCAGACTTTTGAGTCACAAAAAAACAGCATTGGCTGTATGCATAATGCTTTCATCGGCCGGGTCCTCGACTTCCCTCCTTCATACTGATATCAGTTAGTGTGAGCTGCAGTGATCAATGCAGTTATGATGAATGTTTTTATGATTATGTATTTTTAGTAGTTAATAAATACAGCGATCACTAATCAGTAACTACAAGCAAAGCAGTGCAAAAAGTTCTACCCAAGTTAGAACAGTGGGGAAAAGCCAGGATCTTCGCTCACACACACACACACACACACACACACACACACACACACACACACACACGTCTGAAGAAGCAGTGAGAGAGAGTTCAAATTTAACAATGACTGCCTGTGACTCTACCTGTCCTTCCGCCGGTCTCCAATTGGTGCAGGGCTGACAGACAGCCGGGGCTGAGTGGAGAGAGAGACGTGCGATTGGCTGCTGGTGAAGGAGGCGGCGTCCAAACTAAGAGGAGAAAGGGGCGGAGTCACGAGACTTGGACTGCTGCCCTCAGACTGAGAACCTGAAAGGGAGGGAGAAAAAGGCAGTGTCCTGACTCCTGACTCCTGACTCCAGCTCCACATTCCAGCGGGAGCAGTAGCCATTCTGAAGTCACGAGTCACTCAGCACTGAAGAGACTCCAAGTTGAGGGATCTTGGCCTCACAGATGCAGCGGGCCGTGGATGGCACCGCAGCAGTGGAAGAGCATCAGGAGATTAGGGTGGAAACTAAGCTAGACTCTGCAGGGTGATGGATCTCCAGCAACAGGACTGAGCACCCCGCTGTCTCTAAACCTGAGAGTCTATCAAACCAGCTGATCTTCAGACCAGCTGATCTTCAGACCAGCTGATCTTCAGAGCATCACGGTTGCTCAGTTCTTCCAGAGCGAGAAGCAGATTTTCACTGCACTAACCAGCAGCTTACACGCCTTAAGGAGCTCAACGCCCTGCCCTGGGTGTGTGGTAGATTCAGGGACGGGCTGAACGCGCTAAACACCCAGATATGGAATTCAGTGTTTCCTTGTAGCAGATAATAGTTCACATTTACTTTTTTATAAAATACAAATCTACTAGAGCCGTAAAGCACGCATTCGGGTGTTGGGGTGTGTGTGTGTGTGTGTGTGTGTGTGTGTGGTTCATACCTCTGTCTGAACCCTGAGCAGAGCGGGTGTAGCGAGGTGTGGAGGGGATTTTAATGCGTTCAGTCCGATACTGAGACAATCCTGCAAAAAAAAAAGACAACATTTGAAACGGAGTGAGACTTAAAAGACAAGCAGAGTGACGGGAGCGGGTAACAGGGTGGAAGTGAGCAGATAAGCGGGTAACAGGACAAGGCCAAGAAGACTAGCACGGGTAACGGGACGAGACGGAGCAGACGGGTACAGGTAAAATTGAGCAGACGGATGCGGGTAACGGTACGAGACGGAGCAGACGGGCGCGGGTAACGGTACGAGACGGAGCAGACGGATGCGGGTAACGGTACGAGACGGAGCAGGCGGGTACAGGTAAAAATGAGCAGACGGGCGCGGGTAACGGTACGAGACGGAGCAGACGGGCGCGGGTAACGGTACGAGACGGAGCAGACGGATGCGGGTAACGGTACGAGACGGAGCAGACGGGTACAGGTAAAAATGAGCAGACGGGCGCAGGTAATGGGACAAGGCCGAGCAGATGGGCGCGGGTAATGGGATGAGGCTGAGCAATCGAGCGCGGGTAACGGGGTGGAAGTGGGCGCGGGTAACGGGATGAGAGCGAGCAGACAGGTGCGGGTAACGGGGTGGAAGTGGGCGCGGGTAACGGGACGAGAGCGAGCAGACAGGTGCGGGTAACGGGGTGGAAGTGAGTACGGGTAACGGGACGAGAGCGAGCAGACAGGTGCGGGTAACGGGGTGGAAGTGAGTACGGGTAACGGGACGAGAGCGAGCAGACAGGTGCAGGTAACGGGGTGGAAGTGGGAGCGGGTAACGGGACGAGACCGAGTAGACAGGTGCGGGTAAAAGGGTGGACGTGAGCAGACGAGCGCGGGTAACGGGACGAGACCGAGCAGACGAGCGCTGGTAACAGGGTGGAACTGAAAAACCCATCTGGGCACACATACCTTGCCTGGCGCTGGAGGGCAGAGAGTGCGTGTTGTGATGAATGCGGGAGCGTGATGATTGGTCAGAGAGATCAGCTGAGCGTTTGTGGCTTAGGTCCAAACTCAGGCGACCCTGATGCTGTGGACTGAGAGAGAGAGAGAGTGAGAATGAGAGAGAGAGAGAGAGAGAGAGAGAGAGAGAGAGAGAGAGAGAGAGAGAGCAGGAAAGGTTTTAAAAAAGCAGAAACTTAAGGCCTTCTGAGTGTGTGTATGTGTGTGTGTGTTTGTGAGTGTGTACCTGGTGTGTGTGTGCTGCTGGCCTGGTGCAGGAGGGCTGTTATTCGTGACCCAGTGGCTCCAGGCTGTATACACTGGCTTCCTCATCACAGTGGTGAAAGCAGGGCAGGGAGACAGACCTCTGTGTGGAGGATCTGAAATAAACCCACAAAAAGATCCATTTCTTTAAAGGATCCTGATGGGGGGTCTTTAGCGCCCCCTAGAGCGTCCACAAGCTGGCTGCAAACCAACCCACATTATATGGATTGGCCTTAATTGTAGACCCTGCAGTAAAATGTGGAAGCAAAACTAGCTCACAAGAGCTAAACGACCTTCTGCTTGATTTTGCAGAATTGTTGTGAGAATTTGATTGTATTCAGCCATAAGAGCATTAGTGAGGTCATGATATTAGATGATGATCACCCCCCCCCCCCCCCCCCAGTTCACCCTTCTCAAATATGGGTGCAGTAGATGCAGTAGCTAAATGCATTCATTAGAAGGGGTGTCCACAAACATTTGGACATGTAGAGTACTCTAAACTGCAGAGACTGGTGAACCCCAGTGTGAGCAGCGCCACCTGGTGCCTGGCTGTACTGACGTGTGGGTGATGGTGGGTGGTGTCCCGGGGGAAGAAGCCCATGCTGTGTCTCTGAGAGCGCTGAGGGGAGAAATCCGGGCACGCTTCGTCATGACCCTGAAACGGAGCAGCAGTCAGGGGTTAATGTGTGTTAGGTGCAGTATGGAGTATGCAGGGTGTAGTATGCATGTGTAGTATCCAGTGTGTAATGTCAAGTAGTGCATTGCATGTAGCCAGGATCTGCAGTGTGTACTTCGTAGTGTTGTAGTGTGTATAATGAGTGTATAGTATTCAGTATGCAGGCTGTAGTGTGCAGTGTGTAGTGTAAAGTGTGCAGAATGAGGTATTTAGTATGCAGTGCATACCTGTTACCTATGGAGGGGATCTTCAGCATGTAGTTTATAGTGTGTACTATGAGGTGTGCAGTATGCAGTGCACACCTGTTATCTGTAAAGCTAAAGTGTGCAGTATGCAGTGTGCAGTATGTAGTGCATTAACTACAGAGGGGATCTGCAGTTTGTAGTATGCATTGTGTATGATGTAGTGTGTAGTGTTCAGTATGCAGTGCATCAACTACAGTGGAGATCGTCAGTTTATAGTATGCAGTGTGTACCATGAGGTGTGCAGTATGCAGTGCACACCTGTTACCTGTAGTGGGGATCAGCAGTGTGTAGTTTGCAGTGTGTACTATAAGGTGTGCAGTATGCGGTGTGCAGTATGCAGTGTGTCAACTACAGTGGGGATTGTACGTATGTAGTATGTAGTTTGTAGTATGCATTTTGCAGTATTCTGTATGCAGTGGTAATCAGCGGTGTGTAGTATGTAGTATGTACTATGAGGTGTGCAGTATGCAGTGGTACATACAGAGGGGATCTGCAGTTTGTAGTATGTAGTTTGTATTCAGTATGCAGTGCATTAACTGCTGTGTGTAGTATGCAGTGTGTACTACAAGGTGTGCAGTGTGCAATGTGCAGTATTCGGTATGCAGTATATAGTATAGTATACAGTACAGTACGCACTACATACTGTGCATACAGTATGCACTATGTGTTACACAGGGTTGCGTGTAGTATGTAGTGTGTAGTGTTCAGTATGCAGTGCATTAACTACAGAGGGGATCTGCAGTTTGTAGTATGCATTGGGATCTGCATCCGAGTATAGTATGCAGTGTGTATTATGCAGGGTTGTGTGTAGTATGTAGTCTGTAGCATGCATCATGCAGTATGTACTATGAGGTGCAGTATGCAGTGTGCAGTATGCAGGGCATCAACTACAGTGGGGATTGTCAGTATGCAGTGTGCAGTATTCAGTGTGTTACATGTAGTATGGATCTGGTGTGTGTAGTATGTAGTATGCAGTGCAGTACCTGTAGTGGTATGGGGATCTGCAGTGGTGTGAGGGCGCGCCTCTGATTGGACAAGGAATTCGATTTGGCTTTCCGTATCTCCAGCTCATCCGCCCCGTGCCGCATCACTTCCTCGTCACATGACCTCGTTGGGGTGGGCTTTCCGGTCTCCCCCGAGTTCTGCCGCTGCAGCACGTTCCCATTGCGGTCAAATCCTTCGACCCCCAGCTCAGACCTTCCACCGGGCGTGGTGGGGGGTGTGCCGGTGGTGATGGTGGAATCGGAGGCGGAGCTTCCTTGCTGTTTGTGCTTGAATTTGAAAGAGTCGCTGCGCTTCGGCGGCTCCGGCGGGCTCTGCAGCGCCCCCTCTGGCCTGGAGCCGGTGTGTTTCAGCGCATGAGCTAAGGAGACGTACTCCAGCTTCGAAGGCGTTTCCGGACGCTTGAAAATGTCCGCGTCGAAAATGGACTTGCGCTTCTTTGGGGTTTTGAAGATGGAAAGAGGCGGAGCATTCTCTGGCGTTACCATGCCGCCTGCCATCACCTTTGGCCAGGTGCCTCCGCTGTGCCTCTGAGGCGCGATTCCCTTTTCCAGCACCGTTTCCACATTGATGCCGTCACCAGAGGCTATGGGATGAAAGGTGAGGGGGCGTTTGGAAGGGTCCGGCCGCTGGTAGCAAAGCTCGTGGTACGGCTCCGCGGGGCATGGCGCCCCCCGCTGGCCGCAGTAAACATCAGTCTGGGTCGTGCTGCCGCTGTTGAGCGTCTGGCTTCTGCAGTTACGGGCGTGCGCCTCCAGAGGGGGCACCTTGCCGTTAGAACCATGTTCGCACTCTCGTACGCTCTCGCTCAGACTAAGACCACACACACTGTGAGGGAAGAACTGTGGATGGAAAACGGTGATGAGCATCTGCTTCATACATTTTACACCACAGCCAAGAAGCTAACAGCTAAAAAAAAGTAGCTTTAGCCCACATTCTAGATACCAGTGAGTCATACGGTGTCAGAAACCACCTAATCAAGTCCATTACAGGTTACTGAACACTAATTATAAGTGTCAGGACACTTCAAGACATTGTGTAAATTGACAAAAGTATTGGGACACCCTATCATTCATTGTTTCCTCTGAAATCAAGGATATTAAAAAGAGTCCATCTTGCTTTGTTGGAGTGACTGTCTCTACTGTCCAGAGAAGAAGACTTTTTAGAGTCCATGAGGAGCATTGCTGTGAGCAATTTGATTGCATTTAGCGACAGAGTGTTGATGAGGTCAGGATGTTGGATGGAGGATCGCCACTCACCTCATCCTCATCATCCCCAACTTACCCTAAAAGTACTGGATGGAGCCTCCACCACAATCATTCCAGAGAGCACAGCTCTTCCACAGCTCCTCAATGCTGGGGGGCTTTAAACCCCTCTAGCCCACGCCTGGCATTATTAGGCAGCATGGAGCCGATAGTACTTCTCTACATAAATGATTTACAGGTCTTTTTACACACAATGACCAGTTTAATGAGGAGTTCTGAAGAGAGACCTGAACGTCAAAAAACTCAGCACAGGTGAGTAATATTATGGCTCAGGTGCGAGGTAGCACCATGCTAACTGGTGGTGTACACATCTCCATTCATTGTTAGCATAGACGCCAAACTATTGCTAATCAAATACACTTCAGAAAGCAAGTATAATACAGTCTTCAGAATCCACCTTCATGTGCTGCTGAATGTGTGTCCCCACTATGCTGTCAGAACCAGTACCTGACCAGTACTGGCACCGGCACTTGGACAGTATGGATACAGTGTTTGTAGTGGAGAGGAAAGTGCTGACCTTCATGACAGAGAGGGACAAAGCTCTCTGCAGTTCCTCAGCAGCGCCTCACACTCACTCAGAGCCTTATTATCCACAGCAATTCCATTAATCTGCAGGAGAGAGAGAGAGAGAGAGAGCGCGCGAGAGAGAGAGAGAGAGAGCGCGAGAGAGAGAGAGAGAGAGAGAGAGAGAGAGTGAGAGAGAGAGAGAGCGAAAGAGAGAGAGAGAGCGAGAGAGAGAGAGAGAGAGAGAGAGAGAGAGAGAAACAGCACTTGGAGGATTAATTCCCGCCCCTCAATGTTTAAATCAGTCCATATACATGCAAATTTCAGCAGCCAGAGTTGCGCTCATTAAAACTGCAGGATGTCCAACACTGACGACTCCCCTTCTGACAGAGATTAGAAACCCAATCAGAAAGTTCTGCAGACTGAAAACCGCAGTTCCTCTTCTCAAACCGAACTTTTCTTATAACACGGGCTACACAGCAAACCCATGAGGTGGTGTTCGCCAAAGGGTGCAATTGTAGTGATTGTGGATACGGGCCTGGCAAAGTCAGGGACAGGGCCTGGCAAAGTCAGGGACAGGGGCCTGGCAAAGTTCAGGGACACGGGCCGGGCAAAGTCAGGGACACGGGCCTGGCAAAGTCAGGGACACGGGCCGGGCAAAGTCAGGGACACGGGCCTGGGGGAAAGCAGCGGACAGGGGCCTGGGGGAAAGCAGCGGACAGGGGCCTGGGGGAAAGCAGCGGACAGGGGCCTGGGGGAAAGCAGCGGACAGGGGCCTGGGGGAAAGCAGCAGACAGGGGCCTGGGGGGGGGGGGGAGGAAGGGCAGCAGACAGGGGCCTGGGGGAAAGCAGCAGACAGGGGCCTGGGGGAAAGCAGCGGACAGGGGCCTGGGGGAAAGCAGCGGACAGGGGCCTGGCAAAGTCAGGGACAGGGGCCTGGGGGGAAGCGGCGGACAGGGGCCTGGGGGGAAGCGGCGGACAGGGGCCTGGGGGGAAGCGGCGGACAGGGGCCTGGGGGGAAGCGGCGGACAGGGGCCAGGGGGAAGCGGCGGGGCATGGGCCTGGGGGAAGCGGCGGACAGGGGCCTGGGGGGGAAGCGGCGGACAGGGGCCTGGGGGGAAGCGGCGGACAGGGGCCAGGGGGGAAGCGGCGGACAGGGGCCAGGGGGGGAAGCGGCGGGCATGGGCCTGGGGAAGCGGCGGGACAGGGGCCTGGGGAAGCGGCGGACAGGGGCCTGGGGAAGCGGCGGGCATGGGCCTGGGGAAGCGGCGGGCATGGGGCATCGGCGAAGATGCTGGGCTGAAATTGTGTAGTCTAGCATGGCCATGGAATTGGCTGTAGTGTAACCATAAAAGTGGGTGTAGCATAGCTACAGAATGAGCATGGTGCAGCCATGGAAATCAGCACGCCATAACTACATGAAATGAGAGCAGCGTAGCAACGGCTATAGGCTTATTATAGCCACGTTAAATAGGTGTAGCGAGTTCACATAACTTAGGCATAATGTAGCCACAGAAACGGGCGTAGTTAATTCACGGAAATGGTCCAACTGGACTCAGCAGTGCAGAGACTCACCGCAAGCAGTCTGTCTCCAGGACAGAGAGAGGCATCTCTCGCTGCAGGACTGCCGGGGGCGACCGAGGCCACGTATACACCACTCTCCAGGACAACTCCACTGTCTGAGACACACACACACACACACACACACATTACCTCAAATGTCTTTACTTCTGCATTTAACAAATTCCTTATAAGGACATCCCGATCCAGTGATTTAAGGCCCCTGATCTGTCCGAAGCATTATTTCTCTCATAATTTAGGTGTAGCGTGCTACCTGCCTACTAAGCCATCCACACCTATCTAAGCCAGGTAGGTAGACAGTTATTCTACTTATGGAGTCACACTGCCCCTATGCTTCCTGGAGTGTACTGCAATCTGTCAGAATGAGTGCATGGTGTCACAAGGCTTGATTTTCTACCTTTATTTCCCGTGAGATTAAGATGGACAGGTGTGATCATTCTCCCTCCGAGAGACCCGCCTCCTCCTGACCACCATGTTATGACTCCGCCCCACTCAGCACCGCCTTCAGCACCTGCTTCCTGTCCTTATTCGCCAAGTCCACGTCATTTATCTTCAACAGCCAATCGTTCACTCTGAAATGCAAAATTTCAACAGAACATTATTACATATTGAAGTACCTGCATATTATACACCGTGTCCAAAAGTTTGTGGACACCCGTTTTAATGAATGCATTCAACTACTTTCAGTTGCACCCATTGCTGATACAGATGTGCTAATGCACACACACACACACACACACACACACACACAGCTTGTGGAGTTAGTCCTTAGTAGTTAGTACTATCAATAGAATAGGACTCTCTGGAGCAGATCATCATCATGACCCTATTGGCTCCATGCTGCCTAATGCCAGGCGTGGACTAGAGGGGTATAAAGCCCCCAGCATTGAGGAGCTGTGGAGCAGTGGAGGAACTGTGTTCTCCACTGGTTTTGGGATAATGAGGTGAGGTGGTGTCCATCTTCAACATCCTGACCTGATGAACACTCTTGTCGCTGAATGCAATCAAATCCTCACAGCAATGCTCATCCAAAATTTAGTAAAAAGTCTTCTTCTCTGGACAGTGGAGACCACCAGCAGAATAGACTCCCAAAACTGTCCATATAGAGGATTTACACCATCATGCCCATCTCTAGCGTAAAGTGTCTTATTAATTAATTAAATAATTAATGATCTAATTTTGTTTATTCCTGGTTTGATACGACAGATTAACATAAATAAGACCGACACGTTTACATTTATTGTACCGCACATATAAATAAATCAAATGAAATAAGTGAGGCTACCGTAACCTGCCATCCGCAACACTTCCTTTGTCCACCTTAGTAACGAATATCCCACAATCCCCCGGCAAATACGGATCGTTCACTCCCTCGGCCACATCAAACCCCAAAGCCTTCAAATCCATGTCCTCCTGAGAAAAGAACACAGCCGCGTTATGATTCCACACAAACGCTAATGTCCCACAGCCAGCTCCCACATGCACAGATGAAGTATAGTCTTGGGGTACCAGTGGTGCCGGTACTGCCGGTACTGATCACCCCTCTGTGAGTGGGCTACATAACCCAAACGCAACTTTAATAAACACACACATATAACTCCATTACCGGACTGTACATCCTCACAGAGCTGAGTCTGAGGCAGTGTGTGTGTGAGGCAGAGAAGGTGGTGTCTGAGGATTCTGGTGTTTGGTGGAGCAAAGTGGCGTCAGATTCTGGTGTTTGGTGGAGAAAGGTCATGTTTATTATTGTGTTTGGTGGAGCAAAGTGGCGTTTGAGATTCTGCTGTTTGGTGGACAAAGGTGGCGTTTGAGATTCTGCTGTTTGGTGGACAAGGTGGTGTTTGAGATTCTGCTGTTTGGTGGACAAAGGTGGTGTTTGAGATTCTGCTGTTTGGTGGACAAAGGTGGTGTTTGAGATTCTGCTGTTTGGTGGAGAAAGGTGGTGTTTGAGATTCTGCTGTTTGGTGGAGAAAGGTGGTGTATGAGATGTTGGTGTTTGGTGGAGAAAAGTGGTGTTTGAGATTCTGCTGTTTGGTGGAGAAAAGTGGTGTATGAGATTCTGCTGTTTGGTGGAGAAAGGTGTTGTCAGATGTTGGTGTTTGGTGGAGAAAGGTGGTGTTTGAGATTCTGGTGTTTGGTGGAGAAAGGTGGTGTTTATGATGGAGTTTGCTGGAGAAAGGTGGTGTTTGAGATTCTGCTGTTTGGTGGAGAAAGGTGGTGTTTGAGATGCTGGTGTTTGTTGGAGAAAAGTGGTGTTTGAGATGCTGGTGTTTGTTGGAGAAAAGTGGTGTTTACGATAGAGTTTGGTGGAGAAAGGTGGTGTTTGAGATGCTGGTGTTTGGTGGAGAAAAGTGGCGTCTGTGGAGGTGTTCTCTACAGTAATCTGTGACAGACTTGATTATGTGAGACGGACACTGTATGAGTCACTAGACCATGGACTGAAGCACCATGGCATGAACATGAAGGGGTTAATGAAAGCTGCTGCTGTAAGAGTGAGCCTCCGCAGTGACCAGTGCTGGGACAGACCTACCCTGTCCCTCTCAAACTCCACCACCTCCGTCTCCCACTCCAGAGAGTCCGTGTCGATGGCGGAGTCGTGGGAGTTGTGAGCCATCAGCTGCTGGTATCGAGCCTCCTTGTCTTGTTCTTCCTCCAAGCGTTCCCTAAGAGGCAGAAATCGAGCAAACGCTCAAATGCTCTGAATTTACTGGTAGATATAAACAGCTTAGGGTTATCTTATGGTTATTGTGGACAGATCTGAAGGCCAGGTAAATTCACTACAGGTCAATCTCCACTAGGGGGCTCCACTCCACTTCTAATCGAATCACATTCCCACCTACTACCAGAACATCAACATCATACAGCTCAGCTGCAGCTCACAGTGATGCCGTGGATACAGAGTACAGTGTGTGTGTGTGTGTGTGTGTGTGTGTGTGTGTGTGATATATAGATTATAGATCACAGTTTATACATCTGAATATAACTAGTGTAATCATTTTTTTTACACACTACATGTCAAATGTTTGTGGACACCTCTTCTAAAAAATGCATTCAGCTACTTTAGGTTGTACCCATTGCTGAAACACACACATCTGGTCTAGCCATGTAGAGAAGTACTGCCAATAGAACTCTCTGAAGCAGATGGTAAACATGACCCTATCGGCTCCATGCTGTCTAATAATGCCAGGTGGGCTAGAGGGGTATAAAGCCTCCCAGCATTGAGGAGCTGTGGAGCAGTGGAGGAACTGTGTTCTCTGGAATGATGGTGGAGGAGCTGATATTAAAACAAACACTAATAATAACATGCCTACAGAAAGTGGTGGTGGTTCTTCCATCACTGTGTTCATCATTAGAACATCTCCAAAGTTCTCCTCTCTCATGGAGTCTAGTGTTATTTAGAGTTCTCCTCAGATCAACACCTGGTTTGGTGGTAAATCAGGGCTTAATGATGGTAAATCAGGTGAGCTGCTGCTGCTGCTGCTGCTGATGGAGTTGAACACATCCTCCACGGCTGTGCTGGCTGGACTGGGGGGCGTCCAGGAGAACCCTGGAGGAACCGAGCTCTGTTCTTCAGACTAGCTCACCGACAAGATCTCACTACTTTCTTCTTCAGAATGAGAAGCTCTTGTTTCTCCTTTTTACTGGATTCATGTTCAGCTGCTTTATCTGTTCTGATGAGATCTGGAGCTTCTACTGTAGAACTCTCTTATTGACAAAATCTAAATAATATATATATATAAATACACAGTGTGTTAGTGTGTAGTGTGTACAGGGTGGGAGTGTGTGTAGTGTGTACGGGTGGGGAGTGTGTGATCGACTCACTTCAGCTCCTCAGCTCTCGAGATAACTCGTTCTTTCGTTTCCTCATGTCGTCCAGGTTACGCAGCGCGTCCGCCAAATCGCTTACCGCTCGGTCTCTCTCTCTCCTCAGATTATCACACAACGTACTGACACACACACACACACACACACACACAGTATATCACTTGACTATATTGATGGATATGCATTCTATATTAATTAAATAAATAAATATAAAATAAATAAATACATGTGAATAACCTCTTCTGTGAATCCTGTATCATCATTTATTAATAATGTATTATTACTG
This sequence comes from Salminus brasiliensis, assembly GCF_030463535.1. Classification (NCBI taxonomy): domain Eukaryota; kingdom Metazoa; phylum Chordata; class Actinopteri; order Characiformes; family Bryconidae; genus Salminus; species Salminus brasiliensis. The sequence continues at coordinate 2,356,387 of NC_132899.1, forward strand.
ATGTGTTATATGCTGGTTATAATCGCTTATAACGCCTGGCATAAGCCTGTATAACTGCACACCTTTTA
>NC_132899.1:2361454-2423954 GCF_030463535.1 Salminus brasiliensis
AAATTCTGATCCAGTATAAAGAACAACGGGCAGATTCACGTTATGATTATATGATAAAAGTATACATGTTTATGCATGTGTGAGAGTGTATATAATAATGTATAAAATGTAAAAAGTGAATAAAATGTATAATAAATTTAAAAAATATTTTAAAAATATATTTAAATGTATATTGTATCATTAAAATGTTATTTATTTTTCAGTTTATAGAGGCATTGCAGGTACATATATATATATATATATATATACATACACACATACACACACCTGCAATGCCTCCATAAACCTACGTAAATGTGTTTATTTAGTTTATTTATTTAGTATATTTATTTATTTATTTATTTATTTTGGGGGGGGACCTGCAATGCCTCCATAAACCAAAAAATAAATAAATAAAATTGCATTATGGGGGTAAAAGGTTAGCTGTAGTGTTTTCGGTTGAAGGACGGTCTGGACGAGGTCATTTGAGTTCAACAGAGCCTCAGCCTCAGTCACACTCTCTAACTACAATGAGTCAGACGGTCCAGTCTATAAACACCATCTGACCATCGTGAGCTCGGCATAATTTCACACCTTCAGGCTCAACAAACACAAACAAACAAATAATAAACACAGCACAGTCTCAGCCAATCCTGCGACTCGCTGGGTCAGGGATGTGTTTCACAGACCAGAGACCTTCAGAGATCTCCACATCTTCTGAAACACACATCTCAAACACACACACACACACACACACACACACACACACACACACACACACACACACACACACACAAACGCTGTGATCTGTAGGAGATACGGTGTAGTCACCCATTCCCCTAAACTCATGAGTCACTGTCATGATTGAAGCCAGTGACTCACTCACTCACACTCTCTCTCTCTCTCTCTCACACACACACACACACACACACACACACACACACACACACTCTTCTGAGGAACACACAGTCAGAGAGGATGATGCAGCTTCATGGCAGCAAATAACAGCCCACTAAGTGACCTTCTGACCAAGAGAGAGAGAGACCATGAAATTTGAGTTAAAACTGGCCACTTTATTAGAAACACCTACCTTAACCATCTACTCACTGGCCACTTTATTAGAAACACCTACCTTAACCATCTACTCACTGGCCACTTTATTAGAAACCTCTACCTTAAACCTCTACTCACTGGCCACTTTATTAGAAACACCTACCTTAAACCGTTTCTTACTGGCCACTTTATTAGAAACACCTACCTTAAACCGTTTCTCACTGGCCACTTTATTAGAAACACCTACAGTGAACTCCCACTCACTGGCCACTTCATTAGAAACACCTACCTTAAACCTCCACTCACTGGCCACTTTATTAGAAACACCTACCTTAAACCTCCACTCACTGGCCACTTTATTAGAAACACCTACCTTAAACCTCCACTCACTGGCCACTTTATTAGAAACACCTACCTTAAACCTCCACTCACTGGCCACTTTATTAGAAACACTACATTGTGCTTCCACTGGTTGGCCACTATATCAGAAACACCCAAGTGTACACCAGCAGGGTGGAGCTACAATGGAGGGGTTTCTGATAAAGTGGACGGGGGTGTACGATATACTGTGTGGTTAAGCTCCAGGTAGCTGAAGCAGGTGTGTCGGCTACCTGCTGCTGCAGTCTCAGGTCGGCCACCTCCCGCTGGTCGTCGTCGTGCACGCGGCGCAGGTGGTCGCAGGTGTGCAGCAGCTGCGTGTAGTCCTGCCGAACTGCGTCAAGCTCCGCCCTCAAACTGGCCTGTTCGTCCAAAACTCGGCCATGCAGAGTACTGAGAGAGAGAGTGGGGGTCAGATTTTGCATACACCTGCATATTTTATCAGATTTAGCCCCGCCCACTCTCACTAAAGCTATGAGGAGTGTTGGAGCCCAGGCTGCTTTTGGAATGTGATATAATTCAGGCCAGCCAATCAGAAAGGAGCACAGTCTGGTTAGTTCTAGGGGAGATTTCATGGATCCTTTCAGTCATCTCTAATAGACGTGATTATGGGATGTACTCACTGGTAGAAGTCTGCCTCCTTCATGGCCTCCTCACACTTCTTCAGCGTCTGGGTGTGCTGGTTCTGTAGAGCCTGCAGATCTGCCATGGCCTTCATACACTGCAGCTTCAGGCGCTCGTAATCATGGGCCGATTTTACACTGGGTCTGCGTTTAAACACACACACACACACACACTGTATGAGTAAATGACAGGACTTCAAGAACATACACTTTATGGACAAAAGTATTGGGACACTTGCTCAGTGCTGGGGCACTTTAAATACCCATCTAGTCCACGCCTGGCATTAGGCAGCATGGTGCCAATAGAAGGTTCATGGTCCAGAGAGTCCTATTCTATTGGCAGTTCTTCTTCTCTACAGGGACTAGCCAAGCTGTGTGTGCATTTACACATCTGTGTCAGCAATGGGTACAGCTTAAAGTAGCTGAATGCATTCAGTAGAAGCGGTGTCCACAAACTTTTGGCCATATAGTGAAAGTAGAACCAAAGTCAGCTGGGGGGGGTAAAATGATGTAATATGAGGTTTCTGTTGCTGTCGGGTCGGAGCAGCTGCTCAGACCATCTCAAGCGAGGGTGAATGAGCCCTGAGGAGAAGCCAAGCGAAGTCTCCGCTGCTAAAAGTCAACGATATGAATATTTGATACCAGCCCCTTCAAATCTCACTCAAAACATCGACTAAACCCAAAAAATGTTCCTCAAGCCCACCCTCTACCTTCAAAAGCCCCACCCCTCTAACCTCTGCTACCCTAGATGTTCCTCAAGCCCACCCTCTACACCCAAAAGCCCACCCCTCTATTTTCAGCTACTCCAGATGTTCCCCAAACCCACCCTCTACTTCCAAAAGCCCCACCCCTCTAACCTGAGCTACTCCAGATGTTCCTCAACCCCACCCTCTACACCCAAAAGCCCACCCCTCTAATTTCAGCTATTCCAGACCTACTCAAGCCCACCCTCTGCTACCAAAAGCCCCAGTCCTCTAACCTCAGCTATTCCAGATGTTCCCCAAACCCACCCTCTACTTCCAAAAGCCCCACCCCTCTAACCTGAGCTACTCCAGATGTTCCTCAAGCCCACCCCTTGCTACCAAAAGCCCCACCCCTCTACTTCAGGCCACTCCAGATGTCCCTCTACACGTCTAAACCTCCTTAAACCTCACTCCTTTTTAAACCCTTGCCACCCCCCTGTTCTATCTATCCACATCCAGACCACTCCCCTTACACCATTAAGCCCCACCCCTTGTGTCAAGCCCCACCCCATGTGTCATGCTCTGGTTACCTGCAGTCGTCAAAGGTGGTTCCAGGTGAGGAAAGGGCGAGTCGTTTGCGCAGTTCATCTCTCTCGCGAGTCACCTGCCTCAACTGCAGGACCACAGAGTCCAGCTTCTCGCTCACCATGCGCTTCTCCACATGGGCAGGAGGGGGCGATGATGCTGCATTCAGAAACACACACACAGCTCCTCAGATTTCATTCAGGGAACGCTGGGGCGGGTTGGTGTGACCATTACTGCAGTCTCCTCCCAACAACCTCCCAAACACCCCACATCCTCCAACCCAACACCAACAGCCTCCAACCCAACACCAACATCCTCCAACCCAACACCAACATCCTCCAACCCAACACCAACAGCCTCCAACCCAATACAATCAAACGCCATCCTCCTCCAATTAAACGCCATCCTCCACCAATCAAACGCCATCCTCCTCCAATCAAACGCCATCATCCTCCAATCAAACGCCATCCTCCACCAATCAAACGCCATCCTCCACCAATCAAACGCCATCCTCCTCCAATCAAACGCCATCCTCCACCAATCAAACGCCATCCTCCTCCAATCAAACGCCATCCTCCTCCAATTAAACGCCATCCTCCACCAATCAAACACCATCATCCTCCACCCAATCAAACACCATCATCCTCCACCCAAACACCATCATCCTCCACCCAAACACCAGCTCTCCTTGCTCTCCAATCAAACACCATCATCCTCCACCCAATCAAACACCATCATCCTCCACCCAAACACCACCATCCTCAATTCAAACACCATCTCCCATTGCTCTCCAATCAAACACCATTCTCCTCCAATCAAACACCACCATCCTCAATTCAAACACCATCTCCCATTGCTCTCCAATCAAACACCATTATTCTCCACCCAAACACTATCATCCTCCACCCAAACACCATCTCTCCTTGCTCTCCAATCAAACACCATTATTCTCCAAACACCATCATACTCCAATCAAACAACATCATTCTCCACCCAAACATCACTATTCCCGGCTCTACTATCAAACAACAACATCCTCCACCCAAACACCATCGTCCTCCAACCAAACATTATCGTCCTCCACACAAACACCACCATCGTCCTCCACCCAAACACCATCGTCCTCCACCCAAACACCATCGTCCTCCACCCAAACATATGTGCAACAGGCATTTTTATTTAAAGGCGTGATTAAACAGAAGCCAAATCGCCCCCTGCTGATCCTGCAGTTTACTGCAATTAGTATACAAGAACCATTTGGTCTGATAACGCCACCCAAACACTCGAGGAGGTGTAAACAGAGGAGAACGTTCTAGACACACCATCAGAGAACTTTGGGCCTTTTCACTCCACTCTTCTGGACAGTGTATGGACCCTGCTCGGTCCGGCGGCACTATTTCTGTTCTGCTTTCTTTATGTACAGGAGCTCTAGTCCTGCAGCAGAGGAAAGCTTTCTGCCACTACTGATTCACGCTCATCTTCAGGAAGGTTCTGCGGGTTCTGCATCTCCTCAGATCACTCCGAGAGACTCTCAGTGTTTTAGTGTCTTTCATGGACGCTATGAATAAACAATGGCTTTATCTGGGTCAGTGGTCACCCGCCTCACTTTAGAGTGGACAAAACCACACTTTCTCTTTTTAGAGACTAATGGAGATGACTGTGCAGGACGGCATAAGGACCACTCACATGTCCCCGGCCCGTCTGGGCTGTCTGTGTCGGTGCTAGATTTCTCTGCTTTTAAGTTCCATAAAGATGATTAAGCCATAATGCTCATATGATCCACACGCTCATTCTGACAGACTGTAATACACTACAGGAAGCGTAGGGGACGCTCTATAATGCTCTATAATGTTCATATGATCCACACGCTCATTCTGACAGACTGTAATACACTACAGGAAGCGTAGGGGGCGCTCTATAATGCTCTATAATGTTCATATGATCCACACGCTCATTCTGACAGACTGTAGTACACTACAGGAAGCGTAGGGAGCGCTCTATAATGCTCTATAATGTTCATATGATCCACACGCTCATTCTGACAGACTGTAATACACTACAGGAAGCATAGGGGGCGCTCTATGATGCTCTATAATGTTCATATGATCCACACGCTCATTCTGACAGACTATAATACACTACAGGAAGCGTAGGGGGCGCTCTGTAACGCTCTATAATGTTCATATGATCCACACGCTCATTCTGACAGACTGTAATACACTACAGGAAGCATAGGGGGCGCTCTATGATGCTCTATAATGTTCATATGATCCACACGCTCATTCTGACAGACTGTAATACACTACAGGAAGCGTAGGGGGCGCTCTATAATGCTCTATAATGTTCATATGATCCACACGCTCATTCTGACAGACTGTAGTACACTACAGGAAGCGTAGGGAGCGCTCTATAATGCTCTATAATGTTCATATGATCCACACGCTTATTCTGACAGACTGTAGTACACTACAGGAAGCGTAGGGGGCGCTCTATAATGCTCTATAATGTTCATATGATCCACACGCTCATTCTGACAGACTGTAATACACTACAGGAAGTGTAGGGGGCGCTCTGTAATGCTCTATAATGCCTTGTAACATTCATGTGATACACACAGGTTCTCAGGCCACACACACCAGGTCATGTGTCTCACACACACATTCACACACTCACCGAGGCTGCTGAGGGAGCTGCTGCTCTCTGAGTCGGAGGGCATGGTGGAGAGCACGCTGTACGTAGACCCTGAGGAGAGAGACACACACACACACACACACAGATAATCAACATTACGTCCATATTTATCACAAAATATATCACTACACCAACGTTTATCAACACTAATATAATCACAAATCACCATTATCACAGATGTACAGCCAATCACTGTATCATCACTACTCCAATAACAATCAACAGTTTATCAATCACCATAATCACCAGTATAATCCTCTGCAATAATCACTATAACAATCATCATTATAATGCATCGCAAACTTATCACAATACAGCAACCCATCACTATAATCACCACCACCACGATAAGTGATGATCACTATAAGCATCACTACAGTAACATATCACTATAATTACCAAAACCCATTACTTTAGTAACTTAACACAATAATCATCACTACAGCCATCATCACCAGCAGTTAGTTATCATTACAGTCATCACTACAGCCATCATCACCACCAGTTAGTTATCATTACAGTCATCACTATAGCCATCATCACCACCAGTTAGTTATCATTAGTCATCACTACAGCCATCATCACCACCAGTTAGTTATCATTACAGTCATCATTACAGTCATCACTACAGCCATCATCACCACCAGTTAGTTATCATTACAGTCATCACTACAGCCATCATCACCACCAGTTAGTTATCATTACAGTCATCACTACAGCCATCGTCACCACCAGTTAGTTATCATTACAGTCATCACTACAGCCATCGTCACCACCAGTTAGTTATCATTACAGTCATCACTACAGCCATCGTCACCACCAGTTAGTTATCATTACAGTCATCACTACAGCCATCGTCACCACCAGTTAGTTATCATTACAGTCATCACTATAGCAATCATCACCACCAGTTAGTTATCATTACAGTCATCACTACAGCAATCATCACCACCAGTTAGTTATCATTACAGTCATCACTACAGCCATCATCACCACCAGTTAGTTATCATTACAGTCATCACTACAGCCATCATCACCACCAGTTAGTTATCATTACAGTCATCACTACAGCCATCGTCACCACCAGTTAGTTATCATTACAGTCATCACTACAGCCATCATCACCACCAGTTAGTTATCATTACAGTCATCACTATAGCCATCATCACCACCAGTTAGTTATCATTACAGTCATCACTATAGCCATCATCACCACATCAACATATCACCACAATCACCACTGTAACCATTTCAATGGTAAGGTAACTTCATCACAATAAGTACCACTACAATTTCACAACAGTAACATTACAATAATCACCACTACAATCCAATCACCATAGTCACTACAATAATGTATCACATTTATGATTTGTCATTACCACTATAACCATCATCACTACAGTGACTTTTCATAACACTCATCACTATAACCACCATCACAGTAACTTACCAACAACGTTTATCAACACTAATATAATCACAAATCACCATTATCACAGATGTACAGCCAATCACTGTATCATCACTACTCCAATAACAGTCAACAGTTTATCAATCACCATAATCACCAGTATAATCCTCTGCAATAATCACTATAACAATCATCATTATAATGCATCGCAAACTTATCACAATACAGCAACCCATACAACATATACTCAGCACTACAATTATCACAGTGTTACGTTCATTACAATAAACAAATGCAATAGCAGTCCAGATAAAAATGTGATAAAAAACAGCATCACCATCATACCAACAACCACTAGCAGATTTCAATAGCCACTACAACCATCCCCTTCATACCAATAATCACAGTCACAATAACCAATCTCACTGTTATCATCATCACTGTAATGATAACCATCACGCCCATCACTTTATCAACCATCAGCGCCACCACGGTAATGATCATCATCATCATCATCATTATAACTAAAGCTGGGCAATATGACGATATTTTATCATATGGTGATAAATGTTGTTATGGTGATAACAGTAAGCTTCTCTAATCATATGGAGGAGGCTGTTATTACTGCTTAATAAACACTGATCAGCTGCAGGGTTCATTACTAACAGTGTAATTAGACTGAAGGGTTCATTAGATGAAGAGCAGCAGATGTAGAGTATAAATCACTGTATTCAGTACAGAGAGGATCTGATAGTAGCTTATAAGAATCTAAGAATCTGTGATTACATGTATTGTGATAAATATTGTCTTAAAATATTGTGATATTACATTTTTCCATATCGCCCAGCTCTAATTAGAACAATTATGACTAACAGTAACTACGCTAACCCGTTTTTATCCTCAACATGACTGCAGTTAGTCGTACAGCAAAATTAAAACCATAACCATCGCCACCACCACCACCAGCAGCACCACCATCAGCACCACCACCACCACATACAACAGTAAAGACAAACAGGAACTTTCTGAATATTAATTTAGGAACAGGATCAAAAGCACAACCCAAATATGAAGCCAAAGATCTTTACAGTTACACTTTCCTGTAACTAGGGCTAAGGTATGATTAAAACCGTCACAATAAAAATAAATAGCTCTTCAGGGCATCAACGTCTTCAACGTTTCTAAATTCAGCCATTTTCACCTGCGTTCTCCCTTCAAGTCAAGTCAAATTTATTTGTACAGCTTTTTATAACTGTTGTCGTCACAAAGCAGCTTTACATAATAAGTAATTAGTAAAAGACAGAGACAAAAAAATAACGTAAAAAGAGATGAAGGATCAAAGACCCCCAGTGAGCCCCAACGACGACAGTGGCAAGGAGAACCTCCCTCAGAGCTGGAGGAAGAAACCTTGGGAGGAACCAAGACTCACAAGGGGGACCCGACCCGTCCTCCTCTGATCAGAACTATTTATTAATTATTGATAGAAAATACCAAACCTTCTAAACTGTTGGACTGCTCTGATCATAATCATAATATAATAATCATGGTGTAGATAGAGAGAGAGAGAGAGACAGTGCTGTGGACTCTCTGCAGGTCCAGGTTGTTGGACCTTTAATCTTCTCTATTGGTCACTACAGCAGTTTCTATGTACACAGTTCCTGAGCAAACACCTGCCATTAAACCACAAGCTACCATCTGATCCTCCTCCAGCAACCTGCAGCTGAAACTGACATCACCCTTCAAACTCAGCAGCACACCTGTGAGCTGTACGAGAAACTTCATACCGGATCCTAACATCATTAGGAGCTTCATACCGGATCCTAACGTCATTAGAGCTTCATACCGGATCCTAACGTCATTAGAGCGTCATACCGGATCCTAACGTCATTAGAGCTTCATACCGGATCCTTCCGTCATTAGAGCTTCATACCGGATCCTAACGTCATTAGAGCTTCATACCGGATCCTAACGTCATTAGAGCTTCATACCGGATCCTAACGTCATTAGAGCGTCATACCGGATCCTAACGTCATTAGAGCTTCATACCGGATCCTTCCGTCATTAGAGCTTCATACCGGATCCTTCCGTCATTAGAGCGTCATACCGGATCCTAACGTCATTAGAGCTTCATACCGGATCCTTCCGTCATTAGAGCTTCATACCGGATCCTTCCGTCATTAGAGCTTCATACCGGATCCTAACGTCATTAGAGCTTCATACCGGATCCTAACGTCATTAGAGCGTCATACCGGATCCTAACGTCATTAGAGCTTCATACCGGATCCTAACGTCATTAGAGCTTCATACCGGATACTAACGTCATTAGAGCTTCATACCGGACACTAACGTCATTAGAGCTTCATACTGGATATTAATGCTATTAGAGCTTCATACTGGATATTAATGCTATTAGAGCTTCATACTGGATATTAATGTTATTAGAGCTTCATACTGAATACTAATGATATTAGAGCTTCATACTGAATACTAATGTTATTAGAGCTTCATACTGGATACTAATGATATTAGAGCTTCATACGGGATACTAATGTTGTTATAATCTACTTTTCCTTCCATCAGGCTGGACTCAATTAACAGTGCTACATTAAAAAAAATGTTAATACTGATATGTGAAAGTGCAGCTATAGAGTGTGAGCATCACATTTATTGTTTATCAACTGTTTATTCACTAATTCATCCATGACAAATTAGTCAGCCAAGAGCTACAGACAACTCCTCCTGCTCTATTTACTCGATTACCTCCTACTTTACAGCCCACAGCTATCACTGACCATCTGTTAACACGCAATCCACAGCGTCCAGCGTCCACTAATCAAACAACCAGCTTTTACAGCCTAAATAAATAAAAGCTCTTTTTCATAAAGTGAAAAGCTGGAACTGATCCGTTCTACAGTTCAACTCATCCAGAGGCGGATGTATGTTTTTATTTCGAACCCAAAGTTTATAAAAAAAAAAACTAATAATAATAATTATTGGGAAAAAAACCCACTTTGGATTAAATTCAGACGTAAACTGAACAAAGTCGAACGACAGACAACTTCACAGAGCTCTTCATCTGAGCAAATTAACAAAGTAAGAAGCAGGTAATCAGTAAATTAACAAGCTTAGCTTTTAGCTTAGCTGCTAACCATTCTGAATTAGTCTGATTGAACAGGGTCCCACTTGCCAACAAAACAGTGTGTTAAATATATTCGTGTAGAGATGGACCGATACTCATCACTGATCAACTGATTGCCGATAACGATAGTGGATGGGGTTGGATGCCACACTCACATCTCCAAGCAAACCTGGTATTGCATAGGGATGCACCGATACGGCTTTTTCATTTCCAATACAGATACCGATACCTAAACTTTGCATATCGTCGATACCCGATACTAGTCTGAGGCATCAGGATTGACCTAAAAATTACTTTATATAATATAAGAAATTAATACAGATATAAATGCACTAAACTGCCATTTGTTGTTTATTTATTTGCACATTTAGTTCAGTCTCACACCAACAAATTAAAGTGAAGGGATCGGTTCCACGGACCGGCCTAATTATCCGATACCCGACCCAGCTAATTTTGTTAATATCGGGACCGATACCCAATCCTAATATCGGATCGGTGCATCCCTAATAATGCATCATCATGCAGGGCTTCGGGAGTGTTGAGCACCATCTCTGAAGATGAAATGAACTTCACTGTTTGGATTCACCCACATTTCAACAACACTGTGGAACTCCAGCTGAGAGACAGACCACGACGCCCCCTGCAGGACGGCACTGTGGAGCTCCGGGTGGAAACACAGCTGCTTTTAGGCTGAAAATCTGCCGACATCCAGCCGAATGGAGAGTTTTCCATCTCTAAAGCTAGCAGGTAGCCTGAGGTACAGGTGATGAACATAGCAACAGTAACTAAGGAGTCTGGCTGGCTGGCTGGTATTGAGCTATGGGCTTAATGGCGGTCAATTAGCACTGCTGATGAGCTCCATCAATGAGACCTCGGTCATAGGGCAGACATATCGAAAGGCCCTGGAGCTGTCGGACACAACTGGGACAGTCTATCTGCTCCATATGTTTCTGGACATGTGACGCTCCGAATGACCACTAAGCTTCATCTAAATGGTTACTGATGGTCATCATTAGCACTGCCGGTGTTACTTTGCCCAGCCACCAACATACACCAATGCTGTGGCATCACCCGGCCACTCTGCATGGACAAAAGTATTGGGACACCAGCTCCTTCATGGTCTCTCCTTAAATCAAGGGTATTAAAAAGAGTCGTGTTGGAGTAACTGTCTCTACTGTCCAGTGAAGAAGGTTTTCTACTAGTTTTGGATGAACATTGCTGTGAGGATTTAATTGCACTCAGCAACAAGAGTGTTTGTGACATCAGGATGTGTGATCATGAAGATGATCACCACCCCACCTCATCATCCCCAACTCATCCCATTCAAAAGTACTGGATGGAGCTCCACCACCATCATTCCAGAGAACACAGTTCCTCCACTGCTCCACAGCTCCTCAATGCTGGGGGGCTTTATACCCCTCTAGCCCACACCTGGCATTATTAGGCAGCATGGAGCCAATAGGGTCATGATGTTGATCTGCTCCAGAGAGTCCTATTCTATTGGCAGTACTTCTCCTCTACAGGGACTAGATAAACTGCGTGTATATGGACATATAGTGTATTTCTGGGTTGTTGTTAAATCTTGAGCGTGGTCTGGCGCAAACGTCCTGCTCCAGATCATCTCTGCATGTTCACCCCCCCCACACTAAACCCCACTGCCCCCCTCACTCTCGGTATGTTCAGTCGGTTGACCACAATTAATGCGCCAGATGTCGCTTCTGCAGAGCCGCAAACCAGTACATTCCTGAGAGTAGCCTCCAGTATGGTGGTGTTCAGCGCCCGTCCTGAGCGGATCTCTGAGGATCAGCTGTGTTCTCCTGCTGGATCACATCTGACCTGGTGAGGTGAATCAGGCGTGTTAGAGAGGCCCAAGCCCAAACCCGTGAGTCACGGCGGGACATTAAAGCCATCAGAGCTCACCGTGACAAGTCTGTGGGCTTTAGGGAGGGTCTCAGTTTGGGTCCGAGTGAAGTGAGCGTATTTAACCGGCGTCCAATCACACACTGCTGTAAACTCAAACGATCAATACATCTGCCTGTGGAGGACCAGATGTCTTCACAGTGTGGTGACTGTCCTGCTCAAGCCCACCTGATTCAACCTATGGGCTAATTAGCAGGTTTGGGTGCTGTGCTAGAGCAGGAACGTCAGCAACTGTACAGGCTGGACCCCAGGTCTCGGTTCCTCACCTCAGATCCATGCACTCCACCAATACTCCTGATTCAGCAAACTAAGGCTGCATCTCAATCACACACTACATAGTAATACATAACAGTCATATCAGAACATTATGACCACCTATCTAACAGTGGGAAGAACCACCCATGGCTTGTTAATAATGTATTATTATTATTATTATTGTTATTTATTGTTGTTGTTATAAACTATATATAATAATAGAATATTAAAAGCTAATACTGATAAAATATATGTAAAATACAAATAATATAACAGACTATAATACATATTCACATTTTAAGTAATAATATACTTAAAATAAGATTTACATATTATAGTCTATTACTTTATTTTATAGAAAATTAACTGAATTATTAAAACATAGCTCTAGAAAATATATTTTAGTAGTAGTAGAAGCTTATTTTATTATTATTATTTTAAATATTATTGAAAATAGATTATTATTACTATTGTAGAGATTGAGATCATATAAAAGACTATTTTATTAATTAATTATTTTTATTATTATTAAAAACAGCCTGTGTTGATTCATTTAATATAATTTACATTTATTATGTATTTATTTCAGTTTTGCTTGATCTGGTTATTAATCACGTTACTGTGCTATTACACTTAACCCTGATATATTATAATTTACAGTGCAGCTGGGTGGTATTGACCCCTACTATACAGCACAAACTAAGGCTAAGGCACATCTTCCAAACATGGTGGAGGTAGTTTCACACTGCTACTGTAACAAAGACCCCCAGAGTAAACAATGAGAGAAGTAAACACAGTCAGGAGTGTACTGTAGATGTGATGGTGGGTCAGTCAGTCTGGAGCGTACTGTAGATGTGATGGTGGGTCAGGAGTGTACTGTAGATGTGATGGTGGGTCAGTCAGGAGCGTACTGTAGATGTGATGGTGGGTCAGGAGTGCACTGTAGATGTGATGGTGGGTCAGTCAGGAGCGTACTGTAGATGTGATGGTGGGTCAGGAGCGTACTGTAGATGTGATGGTGGGTCAGGAGCGTACTGTAGATGTGATGGTGGGTCAGTCAGGAGTGTACTGTAGATGTGATGGTGGGTCAGTCAGGAGCGCACTGTAGATGTGATGGTGGGTCAGTCAGGAGCGCACTGTAGATGTGATGGTGGGTCAGTCAGGAGCGCACTGTAGATGTGATGGTGGGTCAGTCAGGAGCGCACTGTAGATGTGGTGGTGGGTCAGGAGTATACTGTAGATGTGATGGTGGGTCAGTCAGGAGTATACTGTAGATGTGATGGTGGGTCAGTCAGGAGCGTACTGTAGATGTGATGGTAGGTCAGTCAGGAGCGCACTGTAGATGTGATGGTGGGTCAGTCAGGAGCGTACTGTAGATGTGGTGGTGGGTCAGTCAGGAGCGTACTGTAGATGTGATGGTGGGTCAGTCAGGAGTGTACTGTAGATGTGATGGTGGGTCAGTCAGGAGCGTACTGTAGATGTGATGGTGGGTCAGTCAGGAGTGTACTGTAGATGTGATGGTGGGTCAGTCAGGAGCGTACTGTAGATGTGATGGTGGGTCAGTCAGGAGCGCACTGTAGATGTGATGGTGGGTCAGTCAGGAGTGTACTGTAGATGTGATGGTGGGTCAGTCAGGAGCGTACTGTAGATGTGATGGTGGGTCAGTCAGGAGTGTACTGTAGATGTGATGGTGGGTCAGTCAGGAGCGCACTGTAGATGTGATGGTGGGTCAGTCAGGAGTGTACTGTAGATGTGATGGTGGGTCAGTCAGGAGCGTACTGTAGATGTGATGGTGGGTCAGGAGTGTACTGTAGATGTGATGGTGGGTCAGTCAGGAGCGTACTGTAGATTGGTGGTGTAAAATAAACGGACAGTGTTTGACACAGCTGCCTCTTATCACTGGTCATAAGTATTTGGACACGTGATGAGAAAGCTGGTGTAGAACTGAACTGGATTAATAGAGTTTGTTCGGATTTACCAGACTGTTTACTTTACCATAAACAATTCTGTACAGAACCATTCCAGCTCAAAGAACCATTTGAATGTGTAAATAGCAGATGGTTCCTTAAAGAACAGTAAAAACACAGTGGTTCTACATAGCAGTTTAAGGTGGAACCCATTTGGTGTCGTATGGAATTACTTGTTAAATGTGACATAATCCATAACCAGGCAGAGATCTCTACAGAACCAGTCTTTACTAAAGAACCCTTTACTAAAAACGGGTTCCCCTGATACAGCTACAGAACCTTTACACTAATGCAGGTTCTTTAAACTTAAAGATCACAACTCACCTCTTTTATAACAGAGAAAGCCCAAAAATAATAAAGCCAGAGAGGTTCCTTAGACACGTAGCTAGGTTCTGTGGCAGCTTTATGCTTAGGAATGTAGCTGATGGAGGTTCTAAGAGGTTCTAAAAGGTTCTAAGAGGTTCTAAAAGGTTCTAAGAGGTTCCTCAGCAGGGGGAACTCGAGCCCATACTTTGTTTCTGTAGGATTTTAGTACTTTACTAAGTAATGAATCCATCACATGGCTGGTTCTGGCTTCACCCCACTTCTCCTCACCTCTGTCCACGACCTGCTCCCCCTCCACCAGTCTGTGGTTCCACTCCTCCATCAGCTCCTTCTGCTTCGGATCCATATCTGCTCCAACCCCGCCGACCGAACCTCCCTCCAGAACCTTCCTCCAGGTGGGTCTAGAAGACGAACTGCAGCCCTGAAAGCCAGAGAACAGCAGCTCTCCATCTCGCAGCTCCACCAACTCCAGAGGCCATATTTGTTACCCAACACTGCGCCGCTCAGCCGAGCAGCAAAGGAACACACGGCCGCTTCTCTCTTCCCCAAATCTTCACATTGTGCCGCTTTTCCCCCTCAGAACACGACCCGACTCCTCCACTACAGCCCAATCCGCCTCTCTGCGCTACAACATCGCCGAAAACACCGAGTTTTTACACTTTTTCACTAAAGTCGTGTCACTCTCCCAAGTGTTGCCCAGAAAGCCTGTGGGCGCTCCGCCATGTCTCAGCCAATCAGCGGCCGAAGCCCACCGCCAATCAGAACTTAGAGCCGTGACCAAGTAAGGCAAAAGGGGCGGGGCTTTAGGGTAAACGCCAAATTTAGGCAAAATGGGCGGAGCGATACGACGTTTAAAAAGTTTACTTTGTTACTTTTGTTGACTTTTTTTCAATATAAATTTAACTTAAATCAATTTTTATGTTTAGAAATGAAATGAAATTATTATTATTTTTATAGTATTTGTATTTTTTGTATGAATAAATGTGTTTAGATGTACTTTGTTACTTTTTTTCAATATAAATTTAACTTAAATCAATTTTTATGTTTAGAAATGAAATTATTATTAATATTATTATTATAGTATTTGTATTTTTTGTATGAATAAATGTGTTTAGATGTGTGAGTGAATAATACATATATATTATATAGATGAATTTTCATTAATTACACTATTTATTATTTAATGAATTAATTCGCATGCATTTATTAGTTAATAACTGTAATAATATTGATATTAAATGCTGTTTGCTGATTTGTTGAATTGTGTACTTTCATAGTTTTAACTCCAGTCCTGTTTTATTTAAATTACAGTGTGAAATTCCGAACCTTCCTCAGCACAATAATAAACAGCTTATCTTCTATACCTAATAAATTCCTTCTGTAATATGTATATTATATAATACATTGGCAGCTTTATGCTTAGGAATGTAGATGATGGAGGTTCTAAGAGGTTCTAAGAGGTTCCTCAGCAGGGGGAACTCGAGCACATACTTTGTTTTGTTTTTGTAATCACAATTATGTATATTTATATATTTATACCTAATAAATTTGTTTTATAATATGTATATTATATAAAACTTGTCTTTCACTTTCACTTTTCTACATAATGTGAATCTGGCAGTTGTTCTTTATACTGGATCAGAATTTCAGGATAAATGGACCAATAGAAACACTCCAAAATGATCTGGTCAGAGTTGCTGTTTTGAAGATTCAACTTTTTGCATGTTTACAATATATCCCTTTTTACATGACATCAAAGATACATAAATACATATCTCAATTCTGTATGTATTTATATATATATATGAAACAATCCTACCACTTGGTCTACCTGTAATTAACTCTATATAACATTTGAATAAACCCAAATAAACAGAAAGTCAGTGGTCAGTGAGAGTGTCTACCTGTAATTAACTCTATATAACATTAGAATAAACCCAAATAAACAGAAAGTCAGTGGGCAGTGAGAGCGTCTACCTGTAATTAACTCTATATAACATTAGAATCAACCCAAATAAACATAAAGTCAGTGGTCAGTGAGAGCGTCTGCCTGTAATTAACTCTATATACCATTAGAATAAACCCAAATAAACATAAAGTCAGTGGTCAGTGAGAGTGTCTACCTGTAATTAACTCTATATAACATTAGAATAAACCCAAATAAACAGAAAGTCAGTGGTCAGTGAGAGTGTCTACCTGTAATTAACTCTATATAACATTAGAATAAACCCAAATAAACTTAAAGTCAGTGGTCAGTTAGAGTGTCTACCTGTAATTAACTCTATATAACATTAGCATAAACCCAAATAAACATAAAGTCAGTGGTCAGTGAGAGTGTCTACCTGCAATTAACTCTATATAACATTAGAATAAACCCAAATAAACTTAAAGTCAGTGGTCAGTGAGAGTGTCTATCTGTAATTAACTCTATATAACATTAGAATTAAACCAAATAAACAGAAAGTCAGTGGTCAGTGAGAGTGTCTACCTGTAATTAACTCTATATAACATTAGAATAAACCCAAATAAACATAAAGTCAGTGGTCAGTGAGAGTGTCTACCTGTAATTAACTCTATATAACATTAGAATAAACCCAAATAAACAGAAAGTCAGTGGTCAGTGAGAGTGTCTATCTGTAATTAACTCTATATAACATTAGAATAAACCCCAATTAAATAAAGTCAGGGGTCAGTGAGAGTGTCTACCTGCAATTAACTCTATATAACATTAGAATAAACCCAAATAAACAGAAAGTCAGTGGTCAGTGAGAGTGTCTACCTGTAATTAACTCTATATAACATTAGAATAAACCAATTAAATAAAGTCAGTGGTCAGAGAGAGTGTCTACCTGTAATTAACTCTATATAACATTAGAATAAACCCAAATAAACAGAAAGTCAGTGGTCAGTGAGAGTGTCAACCTGTAATTAACTCTATATAACATTAGAATTAAACCCAAATAAACATAAAGTCAGTGGTCAGTGAGAGAGTCTACCTGTAATTAACTCTATATAACATTAGAATAAACCCAAATAAACAGAAAGTCAGTGGTCAGTGAGGGTGTCTACCTGTAATTAACTCTATATAACATTAGAATAAACCCAAATAAACAGAAAGTCAGTGGTCAGTGAGAGTGTCAACCTGTAATTAACTCTATATAACATTAGAATTAAACCCAAATAAACATAAAGTCAGTGGTCAGTGAGAGTGTCTACCTGTAATTAACTCTATATAACATTAGAATAAACCCAAATAAACAGAAAGTCAGTGGTCAGTGAGGGTGTCTACCTGTAATTAACTCTATATAACATTAGAATAAACCCAAATAAACATAAAGTCAGTGGTTAGTGAGAGTGTCTACCTGTAATTAACTCTATATAACATTAGAATAAACCCAAATAAACAGAAAGTCAGTGGTCAGTGAGAGTGTCAACCTGTAATTAACTCTATATAACATTAGAATAAACCCAAATAAACATAAAGTCAGTGGTCAGTGAGAGTGTCTACCTGTAATTAACTCTATATAACATTAGAATAAACCCCAATTAAATAAAGTCAGTGGTCAGTGAGAGTGTCTACCTGCAATTAACTCTATATAACATTAGAATAAACCCAAATAAACAGAAAGTCAGTGGTCAGTGAGAGTGTCTACCTGTAATTAACTCTATATAACATTAGAATAAACCAATTAAATAAAGTCAGTGGTCAGTGAGAGTGTCTACCTGTAATTAACTCTATATAACATTAGAATAAACCCAAATAAACAGAAAGTCAGTGGTGAGAGTGTCAACCTGTAATTAACTCTATATAACATTAGAATAAACCCAAATAAACATAAAGTCAGTGGTCAGTGAGAGTGTCTACCTGCAATTAACTCTATATAACATTAGAATAAACCCAAATAAACAGAAAGTCAGTGGTCAGTGAGTGTCTACCTGTAATTAACTCTATATAACATTAGAATAAACCCAAATAAACATAAAGTCAGTGGTCAGTGAAATTGTCTACCTGTAATTAACTCTATTTAACATTAGAATTAAACCAAATAAACAGAAAGTCAGTGGTCAGTGAGTGTGTCTACTTGTAATTAACTCTATATAACATTAGAATAAACCCAAATAAACTTAAAGTCAGTGGTCAGTGAGAGTGTCTACCTGTAATTAACTCTATATAACATTAGAATAAACCCAAATAAACAAAGTCAGTGGTCAGTGAGAGTGTCTACCTGTAATTAACTCTATATAACATTAGAATAAACCCAAATAAACATAAAGTCAGTGGGCAGTGGGTGTCTACCTGTAATTAACTCTATATAACATTAGAATAAACCCAAATAAACATAAAGTCAGTGGTCAGTGAGAGTGTCTAACTGTAATTAACTCTATATAACATTAGAATTAAACCAAATAATCATAAAGTCTGAGGTCAGTGAGAGCGTCTACCTGTAATTAACTCTATATACCATTAGAATAAACCCAAATAAACATAAAGTCAGTGGTCAGTGGGTGTCTACCTGCAATTAACTCTATATACCATTAGAATAAACCCAAATAAACTTAAAGTCAGTGGTCAGTGGGTGTCTACCTGTAATTAACTCTATATAACATTAGAATAAACCCAAATAAACAGAAAGTCAGTGGTCAGTGAGTGTCTACCTGTAATTAACTCTATATAACATTAGAATAAACCCAAATAAACATAAAGTCAGTGGTCAGTGAAATTGTCTACCTGTAATTAACTCTATTTAACATTAGAATTAAACCAAATAAACAGAAAGTCAGTGGTCAGTGAGTGTGTCTACTTGTAATTAACTCTATATAACATTAGAATTAAACCAAATAAACATAAAGTCAGTGGTCAGTGAGAGTGTCTACCTGTAATTAACTCTATATAACATTAGAATAAACCCAAATAAACATAAAGTCAGCAGTCAGTGAGAGCGTCTACCTGTAATTAACTCTATATAACATTAGAATAAACCCAAATAAACAGAAAGTCAGTGGTCAGTGAGAGTGTCTAACTGTAATTAACTCTATATAACATTAGAATTAAACCAAATAAACAGAACGTCAGTGGTCAGTGGTGCTGTTGGTCAGTAATGATTGAGATGGGGGTGAGAAGAGCTCAGGTTCGGGGGCTGATCTTCTCCATGAACTCCAGACAGATGAGTTCAGTTCCAGCGGCAGCTCATCTGACCTACTTTAATGAAGGACTGGTCAGATAAACTAGGGGCTGAAAGGGAAACTGGGAATACTGGTCTTCCTCCAGGAGAGAGCTGGGGGCGGTTAAGGGCATATCACAGCTCAGGTTCAGGTTGTGCATCTTTCATAAACAACAGCGTCACACGTGTCGTTATTCTGCTCTATAAAATCCATACACACCAGGACTACACACACACACACACACACACACACACACACACACACACACACACACACACACACGTCTGCCCTGCACCAATCAGAACACAGCACAACAACCCGTCTCCCGGAGGAGAGGTGTGTGTGTTTATATAGGCCGTGTTTTATATAAGTCATTTGTGTTCATACACTTACACACACACACACACACACACACACATACACACACAGATACACACACATCTTTTACATGCATTTTTAAACACTGCACCCCCTAATGGTGCACATTAACATGTCCAAAAGTTTGCAGACGTGCATGTGCTCCTCCAGCATTTCTTATGTGCAGTGTTAGCTGGATGGAGGTCCATTGCTCCAACAGCTGCCCTGCTCCACAGCTTAGTGCCAATATTACTCACTACCTAAACCCGCCAGTGAAGCTACATGAGTTTTATATGGAGTGATGATGATGATGATGATGAAGGTAAAATAGTGAATAGAGAATCTCCACTAATGTAGTTTTCTTTAGGGACTACTTTCTGTAGCTGCACTACACCCTGCAGCATGTATCCCTCCACCATTTTAATGATCTGGTTCTAAAAGCAGGTTCTAGAGCTGAGCTCTTCTCAGAACTCTGGTAGAACAGTGTCTCAGGCATCAGGCAGCGTCTTCATCACCATTAGGTGAAGAACTTTCTGTGAGGAGCTTTTAGTAGTGCTTCAGACGTCTGCTTCCCTTCACTTTTTATCTTATTATAACTAATATTTATTATATTATATACTTATTATAACTTATTATTAATAATAAATAATACAAATAATATTTGAAGTTATTCTAACTGTAATATTCTATTTCTTAATGTTACACAATTACAGCTTCCCTTCATTCAGACTAGGACTTCTAATCTTTGTCTAATTAATGTGTTTACACACACACACACACACACACACACACACACACACACACAGGGGAGTCAGAACAGAAGACTGGAAGTGCAGATCTAATGATCATGTAAATGCTAACCCAAATACTGTTTCCCCATCAGTGTCAATCAATACTCAGACACTATTGATCAGAGCCAGACAAACTGACACACACACACACACACACTGCTCCAGTTTTACTCCAGCAGGTCTGTCCTTCCATCTCTCTATCTGTCCATATAAATAATCCGACCAGCCAGTTCATTAGTACCACCTCACCTCCATGTTTCTACTGTCCACCCTACAGCAGCACTGTGTGCTTCTATAAGTCCAGCCTGTGTCCATCTGTTTCTCTGCAGACTCTGTTATCAGCCTCCTCCTCTCTCCCCGTTTGTTCTTCAATGGTCTCTCAGGACCCTACAGGACGGACCACCACAGAGCAGACTGTAGTGTTTGGGTGGTGGTCAGTCATTCTCAGCACTGCAGTGACACTGACTGACCTGATGGTGGCGAGTGGATCAGACACAGCAGTGCTGCTGGAGTGCTTAAACACTGTCTGTCTACTCTCTATAAGACACGCCTACCTAGTCACTCCACCTTGTGGATGTACAGTTCTATCAGCAGCAGCAGCAGCTCACCTGATTGACCATCATTAAGCCCTGATTTACCACCAAACCAGGTGTTGATCTGAGGAGAACTCTAAATAATACTAGACTCCATGAGAGAGGAGAACTTTGGAGATGTTCTAATGATGAACACAGTGATGGAGAACCACCACCACTTTCTGTAGGAGTGATATTATTAGTGATTATTCTGATAGAATTTAGTGTGCGCACACACACACACACACACACACACACACAGAGAGTCGGACTCATCAGACGGGCTTTGAGAGTGAGCATGGTTTATTCTTCTTCACTCCGAACTCGTCTTCATCAGAGCCAGGTGGAGGAACAGGCCTGGAGTTAGTACACGACCAGCGGCTTTAGTAAACACAGTGTGCGGAGTGGAGAACAGCGAACTACACCAGCAGGGGGCGAACAGAGTGGTTATTAAAGCCCTGAGACAGCGCCTAGGCTGGGGAATGGACAAGCTGAGGGAGAGCGGACTGGACCGCCCTCTACTGGAGGAACAACAGCACAGCATTCGGGTTTACTCAGGAGAAAAAGAATGAGCATGAATTATTATTATTAATATTAATATTATTATTATTATTATTAATCAGAAACAAATTAGTGGAATAATTTCAAAGGACACTGATCATCATCTGTGAACACAAAAACACTCCCTGGCCACTTTATCAGAAACCCCTACACCACAGAAGGTAGGAGTTTACCAAACAGCGTCCAGTGAACGAACCGGGTTTCCAATAAAACGGCCAGTTGATTGATAGTATAAGAAAGGGGCTTCTAGTAAAGTGGTCAATGGCTGGAAGCAAGGTATACGCTTCTAATAAAGTGACCAGTACAATCAAGGAGTTTCCAATAAAGTGGCCAGTGAATGATAATACAAAGGAGGGGCTTTCAATAGACTGGACAGTGAGTGGAAGTACAAGGTAGGTGTTTCCAATATAGGGGCCACTTAGATGTACAAGGTAGGGGTTTCCAATAAACTGGCCAGTCAGTGGAAGTACAAGGTAGGGGTTTCCAATACAGGGGCCAGTTAGATGTACAAGTTAGGGGTTTCCAATAAAGTGGCCAATGAGTGGAAGTACAAGGTAGAGGTTTCCAATAAACTGGCCAGTCAGTGGAAGTACAAGGTAGGGGGTTTCCAATAAAGTGGCCAGTGAGTGTAGAAACAGCAGGAATGAACAGATGCCTTCAGTGTCAAAAGCAAAAGAGTTGATCCTAAAAAGATCATTTGAATGTTGTAAGTGTGATAAGGCAATGAGAGGCTGATTGTATACGTAACATGGTCCATTTTTGGTTACAAGCTAATATCATTTGAGAGGAATATAAAAATGTACGTTCACAGGATTCTTCACTAAACAATATGCTGACATGCACCACTGTGTGTATATAAAATCTGTATATCTGCAAAATCTACATACACATACATATATATATATATATATATATAGAGAGAGAGAGAGAGCTATATTCATGCATTGTTATGCTAATAAAAAAAAAGGATCATGGGCCACTATGGTATTGAGACGCTAATGCCTATGCTAATTTGGCACCAGTGCAGCTAAAGCTAACGCAGCCCATGGATATGTGGGTAAAGGGATGATTGGCAGGCATCTGATGGTCTGGCTTCCTTTCACACTCGCTCAGTCACTTCCTCCACACAGCTTCAGCAGCAACTTCTTATAGTCTCCAGACGTGTCACCCTGCAGACACACACACACACACATTTTACTGTCAATACCCAAACAACTGTGTGTAAAGCCACTCTAAAATGTAACATGTGGGAGATAAGTGTGTGTGAGGCTGTGTGTATGCCCACAAAAGCTATAGAGTTGTCCTTGACCGACTGATCGGTACTATTTACAGATGCTAATACTTTTTTTAAATTATAAGGACCTTAAATGAAGACAGTCGGGACTGTCTTTACTGCCTGCCCTGTCCTCTAGTACTGCAAATATGAAAGAGCATCATTTCATTAGCAAATACTGTCCAGTGGATCGGGGTCAGTCCAGGAATACTGACCCCGGAGCTACATTAAGTCAGTGCCAGGTCAGATCCTTTGTTTTTACTGCTGTGTTCAAACACAGCGCCCTCTGGTGTCCTCTCGGCCTCATAAACAGACATTCTAGAGGAGAACAGGGCAGTATAGAGTCCGAAACATAGCTGTAATTCCTGAAAATCCTGGTTAATGCAATATATATATATATATACATTAAACTCCTTAAATTAAAGCTGAAAGTCTTCCACTAAGGTGGTGTACAGAGGCAGAATTGTGTCACTGTCCAAATACTTTTGGACACATCTGTATAGAGAGAATTGTGTGTGTGTGTGTGTGTGTGTGTGTGTGTGTGTGTGTGTGTGTGTACTCACAGATATTTCTGTATACAGAGATTTTCCATAGTTGCGGAGGTACTCCTGTCTGATGTCCAGCATGTCCACCTCGGAGCGGGTCACCATGATACGGATCAGCGTGCGGTCCTTAGTGCCAGCCCCCTACAAACAAACAAACAAACAAACAAACAAACACACGAATAAATGTTCAGAGTTATCTAGACCCCACAGATCACTCCAATCGGACGAATTCACAGAGTTTATCAATCAGATCTCAATACCAACGCTCAATACCTACCTTCATAGCCTTGTGGAGCCTCTCAGCGAAGTAGCCTGGTGTGTTCTTAAGACATTTCACTGAGAAAAAACAAACAAAAAAGATACATCAACACACACACTCCAGTACTAATATTAAGGGTCTCAAAATTTCAATAATCAATAATATCAGCTGCTATAATTTCATATCTAGAGACACTTCAGACATGACTGATCAATTACACCTGATCGTTAAGGTCCA
The DNA here is from genome assembly GCF_030463535.1 of Salminus brasiliensis. NCBI lineage: Eukaryota > Metazoa > Chordata > Actinopteri > Characiformes > Bryconidae > Salminus > Salminus brasiliensis. The sequence goes on from NC_132899.1 coordinate 2,386,224, forward strand.
GAAACATGTGGTTCCCTCATAAGAAGTTTTTATTAATTATTTATTGATGCTATTAGAGCTTCATACTGGATATTAATGTTATTAGAACTTCATTCTGGATATTAATGATATCAGAGCTTCATGCTGGATATTAACGTTATTAGAACTTCATACTGGATATTAATGCTATTAGAACTTCATACTGGATATTAACATTATTAGAACTTCATACTGGATATTAATGTTATTAGAGCTTCATACTGGATATTAAGATTAGTATGTAATCAGTAATATAGCTTTAACTTGAAAACGTCCTTAATGGACCCACTGTTTACACATGTAAACGCCTGGAGTTGGAGTTCTGGACTCACCCACTGCCAGCATGCCACTCTCCAGGTCTCCAGACATCTCTCTGCAGATGCTCTTCTCTATGTCCTTACCGCACATCTGCTGATACTCCTGGAAAACTGCACACACACAAATAGACAACAAACACTGACTAACACAAACTACACACAGATCTGTTTATGGCGTGTTTCATTTGGGTGGAACGCAGTGCAGAACTGAAACGCTGAACGGTCAGGAAAATCAAATCAGTTGCAGATGAGAAGTGAACAGAACAGCAGATCAGCAAAAACGCTCAGCACTGTAATTCATAGCGGCTGTAAAACAGAGGAGAAGCAAATTTCTGCTGTTTCCTGGTTCACAGCCGACAAACATACACATAAACATCTGAATTCACTGCTTGTTTGTTTTTTACATTTAAGGAAAGAGGTTCGTTTATTTAGCTGCAGAATATTTGGCACGCAGACCGGAGTCTAATATAAATGTATTAATAGACTACAGACATGTGTTTGTGTACAGTGCTTGTGAATGTATAAACAGCAGAGATGGACCGATCAGTGTTTTTGGGGGCCGGAACTGATAGACGTCTTTCAGCTTGATCAGCCAATCACAGTTACCAATTGAGGGCGGGTCTGGCTGCCACATTAACCTTTCCAGGCAAACTTCAGGCTCGATCTTCGAGTCAAGGCTGAAATCTCATCTGTTTAGTTTAGCTTTTGGTAATTAATGTTTCCATTCAGGTAGGGCTGCAGATGCAGGGGTTCATGGACACTGGAAATGTGGTAAACAGAGACACCGGAGCTGTCGCCCCGCCACAGGGATGCTAGTGTTTCAGGGTGCTCCTATGTCTGTGCTACCTTCTGGCTCTGGCTATGAATACATCACTAACCACAGAATCAAAAAAGGCTGAATTTCCACACGAATGAAATCTGTGTGTAGGTTTATTGTAGGCTTAATTAATTTGTGTTGGTGTAACACACTTCATTTGTGTGGAACCAATTAGGGCTGGGCGATATGGTAAAAATACTACATCACAATACTGTGATCACAGACTAAAAACATCAGTATCAGATTCTTATAATCTACTGTTCAGATCCTCTCTGTACTGAATACAGTGATTTATACTCTATAACATCTGCTGCTCTTCATCTAATGAACCCTTCAGTCTAATTACACTGTTAGTAATGAACCCTGCAGCTGATCAGTGTTTATTAAGCAGTAATAACAGTCTCCTCCATATGATCAGAAAAGCTTACGGTTATCACCATAACAACATTTATCACCATATGATAAAATATCGTCATATTGCCCAGCTCTAGAACCAATAAACACATTTAAACTATGTAAACAAGGTATTTTTACTGTATTTTATTGAATCAATTTGTATTTCCTATTACAGCTAGTGTGTAGGGTGTGTTGCAGTGTATAATCAGTGTGTGTTAAGCTTTGCAGTATGTGTGTGTGTATCTGCAGTGTGTGAGGTTGTGGTTACCTTGTCTGAGGTGTGGCTTGCTGCGGGCACACAGGATGGCATTAAACTGAGACTCATCTGTTCCTACTTTATTCTCTCCTGCAGCATAGAGTTTCTAAAACACACACACACACACACACACACACACACACACACACACACACACACATTGAAATGCTTAAAATGAATGGCATTAAATATTTACAGATGTTGTTACTCTAGTGTTAGCCCACGTCTGTTGGGGGTTCATGTGTTTATAGTTTGTTTATGTAAATATGTAGGCACATGTTATGCAAAGCATTCCTCACCTGGGCGTCCTGCTTGGCCAATGCAACGTCCACAGTCTCTCTCTCATCACGGTTACCCTAAAACAGGGGCAAAATGACCTACATTACCCAGAACATGTATGGCGCTTTTTTTTGTTTTTACAACTGTTGTCACAAAGCAGCTTTACTTAATTAGTAATTAGTACAAAGACAGAAATAACATAAAAAATACAATCATTCTTTATAATAACATAAATTAAAAAACATAAAAATAAAATATTTTTATACTAACATGCTAAAAATACAGTGATTTTACTGCTGTTTACTGCTGTGGATTTATAGAAACATGTAGATCGGATCGGTATCGACTGATAGCCAGCATTAAGAAACTCGGATCAGACCGGGGGATAAAAAACCTTGATCAGAACGTCCTTAATAAAAGGTTCTTTGCTCTTCATATACAAGGAAACCTTTGTGAGTATGGATTCTTAGAGAACCTTTTTTCTACTACGCAGGGTTCTACTATGGTAATGATATACCTTGATAATCAGATTATTACACCTTATAAACCTCACTAATCAGATTATTACACATTAGACACCTCACTAATCAGATTATTACACATTAGACACCTCACTAATCAGATTATTACACATTAGACACCTCACTAATCAGATTATTACACATTAGACACTTCACTAATCAGATTATTACACAGACACTTCACTAATCAGATTATTACACATTAGACACCTCACTAATCAGATTATTACACATTAGACACCTCAATAATCAGATTATTACACATTAGACACCTCACTAATCAGATTATTACACATTAGACACCTCACTAATCAGATTATTACACCTTAGACACCTCACTCATCAGATTATTACACATTAGACACCTCACAAATCAGATTATTACACATTAGACACCTCACAAATCAGATTATTACACATTAGGCACCTCACTAATCAGATTATTACACATTAGACACCTCACTCATCAGATTATTACACATTAGACACCTCACAAATCAGATTATTACACATTAGACACCTCACAAATCAGATTATTACACATTAGGCACCTCACTAATCAGATTATTACACTTTATACACCTCACTAATCAGATTATTACACATTAGACACTTCACTAATCAGATTATTACACATTAGACACCTCACTAATCAGATTATTACACAGACACCTCACTAATCAGATTATTACACATTAGACACCTCAATAATCAGATCTGATCTTACCTGGCACAGAGAAACCAGCAGTCTGCGGAAATGACCTGAGGTGTCATGCTGAATGGCGTCCTCCAGTGTTTTCTTATACTCTGAAGAACAGAAACACACCTTTATTAACTCCACACACACACACACACACACACACACACACACACACACACACACACACACACACCTCTCACACATCAAAGTACTAGGGGTGTGTTTAGAAAATCAATTTTACAATTCAAATGGTTGGTGTGGCGCAACAGGTAACACCACTATCTGCCAGTGAGCTACCACACCACGTGGGAGACTGGGGTTCGATTCCCATGGGTGACTATGCCGCGCTACACTAATAATAGTGACTCCCAACACTACATTGGCCCACATCTGTAATACGAGTAACCTTGTTAGTCGCTCTGGATAAGAGCGTCAGCTAAATGCCCTAAATGTAAATGGATCTTCATTTGAATGATCTGATATCGATTCGTATTGTAAGCCCGACATTGATCTTTAAAATTAGCATTGCATCTTTTTTTTCATCGTAGCACTGCAGCAAGCCACACACTCCTTCTTATAAACGCTGTAATTTTTATATTTTAACACTATTTATTTATTGTAACCAAAATATCCCTGAATGAATCAAATTGAATTGGGACCTTGTGAATCTGAACTGAATCGATCTGGAAAATCAGTGGGGAGACCAAGCCCTACTCTTTACTCAGCAACAACCTTAGCAACTTATCTTAGCAACACCCTCAGGGAGCAGTTTCCAGTGCTGTCAGATCAGCCCCCCGTTTCTAATAAAGTGGCCAGTGAGTGAAAGCACAAGGTAGGGGTTTCTAATAAAGTGGCCAGTGAGTGGAAGCACAAGGTAGGTGTTTCTAATAAAGTGGCCAGTGAGTGGAAGCACAAGGTAGGGGTTTCTAATAAAGTGGCCAGTGAGTGGAAGCACAAGGTAGGGGTTTCTAATAAAGTGGCCAGTGAGTGGAAGCACAAGGTAGGTGTTTCTAATAAAGTGGCCAGTGAGTGGAAGCACAAGGTAGGGGTTTCTAATAAAGTGGCCAGTGAGTGGAAGCACAAGGTAGGGGTTTCTAATAAAGTGGCCAGTGAGTGGAAGCACAAGGTAGGGGTTTCCAATAAAGTGGCCAGTTAGTGGAAGCACAAGGTAGGGGTTTCCAATAAAGTGGCCAGTTATTGGAAGCACAAGGTAGGGGTTTCCAATAAAGTGGCCAGTGAGTGGAAGCAGAAGGTAGGGATTTCCAATAAAGTGGCCAGTTAGTGGAAGCACAAGGTAGGGATTTCCAATAAAATGGCCAGTGAGTGAAAGTATGAGATATGTGTTTTAATAAAGCAGTAAAAGTTTTAATCTCACCTGCTTTATAAATCTGGTTGATCTCTCGGATCTCAGCGTTGTTCCGAGACGACAGAATCTCAATCAGACAGGCTTCGTCTGTTCCTGCACCCTATAAACGAAAACACGAATTCCTTGGGTTTGTGATGGATTGCAGCACAGATTAAAATAAATAAATAAATAAATAAATAAATAAATAAATAAATCGCAAAAAATATATACGCATAGCACCGGCTTCAAATTATTGAAAGTATTTCTATGATATGGACCTATTCACATCCAGCAAAGCACCACATTCACCCTGGCCTGAGCTCAGCAGTCCACTTCACTAAACCACAGCCCAGCAGAACACTGAACACTACAGGGCTGCTTCCGACCCGCAGTTCAGTCTACAGCACGACACACCCCAGATCCTTATCTCCGGTCAGACAGCATTCACGAGGCCTTTTCGTTTCACAATGGCCCTGTCCCGGCTATCCTGTCCTGCAGGTGGGTTTCGTTTGAAGTCTGTGGTGTGGGGCAGGTCCCAGCAGGAGAGGATCTGCTCTGAGTAACGCGGCGAGTTCTGATTTATGGATCTCCATCATTTTCTGTATTTTTTTTAATGATTGTTATTTTGCACTGTGATTTATTGCTTTCACCCTAATTTCTTTATTTCACTCTGTTCATGTCTTCTGGTCAGCTAATTATATTATTGATTTCGGTCTCTGCTCTAGTTGTGCATTTTGTCCTTTCCTTATATTCTTTCTACTGTTACTGTTACTTATAGTTCACCCTACATTGTTAAAACAGGCTCCTCATTGGCTTTTTAGTAAAGGTAAAACAACCATATCCGTTTCAAATAAAGTGGCCTAATAAACTCTCTGGCCGTTTTATTAGAAACATCAGAAAATCAATCTGCACAGTTGACTGCTCGACAAAACATAGCTGAAATAGGGCTCATAATGATGTATGAAATACATATATAATATATATATAATTTCCATACAGCTACTGTTTTTATCATTAATATGGTTAAATTTTGACTAAAGGCACTCTACTAATAAAGAATAATACTCTGAATAGCACCATTAACATATAACATTTATACAGTCTAATAGTTTTGTTCAGATGAGCTTAAGATTTGGGCGTCTCGGTCAAAGGACACGTTGTTGATTTTCTTAATTTACTGAATTTTTCTTATTAGGGTAAATAAAACAAACATACTTTTATACCAGTGCCGTCACTTTCTGTAAATCAGTAATTATGCTTCAGAATGTTATTGTTATATGTTACAATTATGAATAATTGAATTGAATAATTATGAATAATTATGCTGCAGAATGTTTGCATTAGACTGTATATCAGTTCTGCTGTTGTAAATGGTTCTAGATAAGTGTGTCTGCTAAACAAATAAATGTAAAACCCGAAAGCCTTAATTACAAGCTTCTCTGATTGGTGGAGACTTACTGATATAGCGTGATGCAGCTCGTAGGCATCGTACTCTCCTGGACTCTTTACCATGGCCAGCACCAGCTGCTCAAAATTCCCGGTCAACTCCGACTTCAGGTCACTGACCAGATCCTGGGGAACCGACAGAGATAAAGGACTCAGAAACACTCCACACACAGGATCAGTGACTGAGCTAGATGAGACAAGCTTCAGATGTTTTTATACATATGCAGCAAGTATATATATATATCTGTGTATAATCTGTGTGTATAATCTATATATGTATATACGTATAATATATATATACATATATATATATATACACACAACATAGAAAATTATAATACAAATAAATAATAACTATGAGAAGGTATGGCCAAATGTTTGACTGGTACATGCATACAGTGTATATATATATATATATATTATGAAGTTGAACAGTGGTCAGGCTCAATTTGCAGCCATTTATTTAAATAATAAAAACAGGTGATCAGTATTTCTGTACGCAGATGTTCCACCATCACTAACGGCAGCTGCTGGTCTCACCTTGCCGTAGGTGGTCTTATAAGCTCTGACCAACGGCACCCGTTGCTTATTGGAACGGTTCCCCAACAACTCGATTATGGCATTCTCATCAGTGCCTGCAAAATAAACAACAAACACATTAGAATGAAGCCAAATTACTGTGAAGTTCTTATAATCCAGTATGAATCTGCAGTGTGTAGTTTATACAGTCTGACAGTAGTAATAGTGGAGTTATTATAATCCAGTATAAATCTGCAGTGTGTAGTTTATACAGTCTGACAGTAGTAATAGTGGAGTTATAATAATCCAGTATGAATCTGCAGTGTGTAGTTTACAGTCTGACAGTAGTAATAGTGGAGTTATAATAATCCAGTATGAATCTGCAGTGTGTAGTTTACAGTCTGACAGTAGTAATAGTGGAGTTATTATAATCCAGTATGAATCTGCAGTGTGTAGTTTACAGTCTGACAGTAGTAATAGTGGAGTTATTATAATCCAGTATGAATCTGCAGTGTGTAGTTTACAGTCTGACAGTAGTAATAGTGGAGTTATTATAATCCAGTATGAATCTGCAGTGTGTAGTTTACAGTCTGACAGTAGTAATAGTAGAGTTATTATAATCCAGTATGAATCTGCAGTGTGTAGTTTACAGTCTGACAGTAGTAATAGTGGAGTTATAATAATCCAGTATGAATCTGGAGTGTGTAGTTTACAGTCTGACAGTAGTAATAGTGGAGTTCTTATAATCCAGTATGAATCTGGAGTGTGTAGTTTACAGTCTGACAGTAGTAATAGTGGAGTTCTTATAATCCAGTATGAATCTGCAGTGTGTAGTTTATACAGTCTGACAGTAGTAATAGTGGAGTTATAATAATCCAGTATGAATCTGCAGTGTGTAGTTTACAGTCTGACAGTAGTAATAGTGGAGTTATAATAATCCAGTATGAATCTGCAGTGTGTAGTTTACAGTCTGACAGTAGTAATAGTGGAGTTATTATAATCCAGTATGAATCTGCAGTGTGTAGTTTACAGTCTGACAGTAGTAATAGTGGAGTTATTATAATCCAGTATGAATCTGCAGTGTGTAGTTTACAGTCTGACAGTAGTAATAGTAGAGTTATTATAATCCAGTATGAACCTGCAGTGTGTAGTTTACAGTCTGACAGTAGGTATAGTGGAGTTCTTATAATCCAGTATGAAGCTGCAGTGTGTAGTTTACAGTCTGACAGTAGTAATAGTGGAGTTCTTATAATCCAGTATGAATCTGCAGTGTGTAGTTTACAGTCTGACAGTAGTAATAGTGGAGTTCTTATAATCCAGTATGAATCTGCAGTGTGTAGTTTATACAGTCTGACAGTAGTAATAGTGGAGTTATAATAATCCAGTATGAATCTGGAGTGTGTAGTTTACAGTCTGACAGTAGTAATAGTGGAGTTATTATAATCCAGTATGAATCTGGAGTGTGTAGTTTACAGTCTGACAGTAGTAATAGTGGAGTTCTTATAATCCAGTATGAATCTGCAGTGTGTAGTTTCTGCATTTTTTTGACTCTGTGTATTTCTGGTAGCTTTAACTCACCGAAGCCCTTCATGGCTTTACGGAGAACCTCCACGTCTCTGAGAGGGTCAGCGCCAGGATAATCCTTTATGGTGCCACGGAAACCGCGCTGGAAAATAACCACAGACAAGTGTTACAACACTGTAAACAATACAAATCCACCATAATATTAACACCACCTTCCTGTTTCCATATTCGCTATCTACGACATTTCAGAGAACACAGCTCCCTTGCTCCACACATTCATTAGAAGGGGTGTCCATAAGTATTTGGACACAGTGTCAATTTGGACCCTGGCCTATCATATAGCAGGATGTCAGTAGTCTGGACTATAAGATTACAGGATAGGATGCTGACCGTACGTCAGCAGAAGTACTGCAGGTCCTGCAGGTACGGGAATGGCACGGAAATAGGCTTAAATCCTTATGATACTCAGTATTAAACTAAGACCACATTTAAAAAGAGATTTAAAAAACATCATCAGTGATCTCCATCAAAACATACTGTTCAAATGAAATGTCCCAACAGGACAGACTCTGGCAGATGCTAACACTGGCTCAGACAGCCATGTTAGCATTTCCCCATCGCTGCATAAACATCACTCCCACCCTGAGTCAACACACTGACGGAGGGGCAGGTGTTAATCTGTAACATGGAGGGAGAAACGCGTCCGCCGGGGGTTCAGATACAGCCGACTGTGGCTTATTTTAAAAGAGATCGGGGGAGTGGTGGCACAGTGGTGTATCACGGTGGTGTATCACAGTGTCAGCAGCAATGGGTGCACTTAAAGAAGCCGAATGCATTCATTAGAAGGGGTGTCCACAATTATTTGGACATATAGTGTGTATTTGGATACTGGCCTATCACATATATTATCACATTATGTTTCTCCTTACATTAACAGCAGGTATTGCTGGTCCTGCAGGTGCGCCGGGTCCAGCTGGCGCTCCGCCTCCATATCCAGGCATGCTGGGCATGGATGGGTTGGGGACTGGCGCGGCCCCTGGGTAAGCTGGCATGGGCTGCTGCCCTGGCGCAGGACCGCCGGGGTAACCCTGGGGCATTCCTCCTCCTGGCTGCTCGAAGAAAAAACACAGAACAATCATCAGTGGACTTATGAAGTTATAGTTATTATTATTATTATTATTATTATTATTGGAGCTTTTTCTCTGTTAAAGCTTCTGTGTTGGAGCTTAGTCATGTTTCAGACCGTTCCATTTCTCTAAACTACACTGAGATCTTATAAGACAAATAAACAAATTCCTTTAGACAGTTTATTAGGAACATTAGTTTATTGGTTCTCCTGCTTATAAAATCATAAGCAAGCATTTCAACTTGATTTTTTTTATATAGAATTAATCACAGAATATTGTTGTGATTAACACCATTAAACTTTACTTTTCATAGACTGACGCCATTAATATTTAAATTCAATATAATTGATCACTTTATTTCTGTATCTCCAGCTTATCTCTTTGCTGTAGTTTATATTAGAGGAAATAAACTCTACTGCTGCCTGTGAAGGACATTTGCTTTGGAAATGTTCCCCCATGGAACAACATACTGCTGTTCAGGGCTGCACCTAATGATTCATTTATTATTGATTAATCTAACGACTCTTATTTTCGATTAGTCAATAAATCTAACAATTCATTTTTAGATAACTCTAATGTGAACGTGTTAGAAATTAAAATGATTTCTTTAAAAATAATGAAAATAATCTTGAATCGAATCGAATCAAATCGATTCTTTAAACGGATGCACAGGGCTCTATTCTGTAGCATATATATTACAATACTTTAGTTTTAACAGCTTTACAGCCAAAATAAAACCTCAACCACAAGAGGTTAAATAACTCAAGTAAAATAAATAAAGTGCTTCACATTTGATAATCTAACAATGTAAACATTTAGAACAATGTAAAATTCAAGTCACTTTCCAGAGGAAGAATAGAGCAATTTTTACAGTCCAACAAAAGTCCTGAATATTTTTTTTTAAGTAAAACTAGTACAATCTTAAAGAACACTCTCAAAAGAATTAGTGCAGATTCAGCAAAAGTTTGTTTGACTCAAACTAATGCAGAATTAAATATATATTTAGCTCAGAAATATATATATGTCGATTTAATATATATAGAAATAGCTCATATATTTAATGTAGGTGCATTTCAATGCACTTGATAAATTTTAATGGACTGTATTTCCGATTCAGGGGCATTTCAGTGGACTTTAGTCCCACCCTGGTACATTTCAATGAAGAGCAGTCTGCAGGTCTGGAACTATTCTTGACAAAACCTGGACCAGTATCTGAGGTTCTGGCCAGCTTCTGTCCTGTTGAAAACTACAGATACAGCATTTTAAACCGTCTGCTGAACCATCAGATCAGTCCAATCCGTGATTAGATCCTAATAAACATCAATGTTACTCTTGTTTTAGTCATTAAAAAAGAGTAACCCAGTGTTTACACGTGACCATGTTACAGAAGCCGATACTCCATATTAATACCAACAGATGGGAATTGTTGCGCTAAACGCTGAATCAGGACATTCACACAGTTAGCTCTTCAGTACACAACATTTATAGACGTGGGGAATACTCACAACTCCATAGCCAGGCTGGCCTCCCCACCCACCTGTAAACACACCCAGAATGACACAAGTTCATATCTGGACAAAGAACAAGCAGAGCAACAGACTCAGGAGTAATTATGTACACAATATGTCCAAAAGTTTATGGACACACAAATGCACACACATAAGTAATCTAGTCCCTGTAGAGAAGAAGTACTGCCAATAGAATAGGACTCTCTGGAGCAGATCAACATCATGACCCTATTGGCACCATGCTGCCTAATGCCAGGCGTGGGCTAGAGGGGTATAAAGCCCCCCAGCAGCACTGGTGGGGTGGTGATCATCCAACATGATGACCTCACTATCTTGTCACTGAATACAATCAAATCCTCACAGCAATGCTCAGCCTATATATAATCTAGTAGAAAGTCTTCTTCTCTGGACAGTAGAGACAGTTACTCCAACAAAAGCAGGAGAAACTCTTTCAGAATGTCAGAACAGGCGTCCCAATACTTTTGTCCATATAGTGTATTACAAAACTGTTTAAAATTCTCAAAAATTTGATTCTTACATTCAATTATTTATGAAAATACGATGTAATGAATATTCATATTTGACATAACGTGACTGGCATTGGCATTGGTCCATTTCATAATGAATGGACCAATAGAAATGCTCCAAAATCACTTTCATACACTATTTAGTGAGGGAGTGTGCGGTTTGGGACACAGCCTTTGTGTCTGCTGTAAGAGGAAGGGGAGGGGAAAGCGGTCACGTGACGTGATGTCATTTCTGCTCTTACCTGCAGGAGGCATGGTTGGATAGGCTCCAGGTTGACCCTGTGGATAGCCCCCACCCTGCGGAGGGTAGCCTGGGTATCCCCCGGGCTGGGCGGGATATCCACCGGGCTGAGGTGGGTAACCCCCTGCTGCTGGAGGGTAACCGGGCTGGGGAGGGTACCCTCCGGCCTGCGGAGGGTATCCCCCGGCTTGTGGAGGGTACATGCCCGGCTGAGGTGGGTAACCCCCACCCTGGGGTGGGTAGCCACCTGGTCCAGAAGGGTATCCGGGGTAACTCATGTCGGGAAAGTCTGGGGGAGAGAGATTTAGAGAGTAAGTTAGTAGAAAGTAGCCAGACGTGATCCGCTCTAGCTGACGTTAGGGTAGACGTGAACCGCTCTAGCTGACGTTAGGGTAGACGTGAACCGCTCTAGCTGCCGTTAGGGTAGACGTGATCCGCTCTAGCTGACGTTAGGGTAGACGTGATCCGCTCTAGCTGACGTTAGGGTAGACGTGATCCGCTCTAGCTGACGTTAGGGTAGACGTGAACCGCTCTAGCTGACGTTAGGGTAGACGTGATCAGCTCTAGCTGACGTTAGGGTAGACGTGATCAGCTCTAGCTGCCGTTAGGCTAGACGTGATCAGCTCTAGCTGACGTTAGGGTAGACGTGATCCGCTCTAGCTGACGTTAGGGTAGACGTGATCCGCTCTAGCTGACGTTAGGGTAGACGTGATCCGCTCTAGCTGACGTTAGGGTAGACGTGAACCGCTCTAGCTGACGTTAGGGTAGACGTGATCCGCTCTAGCTGACGTTAGGGTAGACGTGAACCGCTCTAGCTGACGTTAGGGTAGACGTGAACCGCTCTAGCTGACGTTAGGGTAGACGTGAACCGCTCTAGCTGACGTTAGGGTAGACGTGATCCGCTCTAGCTGACGTTAGGGTAGACGTGAACCGCTCTAGCTGACGTTAGGGTAGACGTGATCCGCTCTAGCTGACGTTAGGGTAGACGTGAACCGCTCTAGCTGACGTTAGGGTAGACGTGAACCGCTCTAGCTGACGTTAGGGTAGACGTGATCCGCTCTAGCTGCCGTTAGGGTAGACGTGAACCGCTCTAGCTGCCGTTAGGGTAGACGTGAACCGCTCTAGCTGCCGTTAGGGTAGACGTGAACCGCTCTAGCTGCCGTTAGGGTAGACGTGAACCGCTCTAGCTGCCGTTAGGGTAGACGTGATCAGCTCTAGCTGCCGTTAGGGTAGACGTGATCAGCTCTAGCTGACGTTAAGGTAGACGTGATCAGCTCTAGCTGACGTTAAGGTAGACGTGATCAGCTCTAGCTGACGTTAAGGTAGACGTGAACCGCTCTAGCTGCCGTTAGGGTAGACGTGATCAGCTCTAGCTGCCGTTAGGGTAGACGTGAACCGCTCTAGCTGACGTTAGGGTAGACGTGATCCGCTCTAGCTGCCGTTAGGGTAGACGTGATCCGCTCTAGCTGCCGTTAGGGTAGACGTGAACCGCTCTAGCTGCCGTTAGGGTAGACGTGATCAGCTCTAGCTGACGTTAGGGTAGACGTGAACCGCTCTAGCTGCCGTTAGGGTAGACGTGATCAGCTCTAGCTGACGTTAGGGTAGACGTGAACCGCTCTAGCTGACGTTAGGGTAGACGTGATCAGCTCTAGCTGACGTTAAGGTAGACGTGATCAGCTCTAGCTGACGTTAGGGTAGACGTGAACCGCTCTAGCTGCCGTTAGGGTAGACGTGAACCGCTCTAGCTGACGTTAGGGTAGACGTGATCAGCTCTAGCTGACATTAGGGTAGACGTGATCAGCTCTAGCTGACGTTAGGGTAGACGTGAACCGCTCTAGCTGCCGTTAGGGTAGACGTGATCAGCTCTAGCTGACGTTAGGGTAGACGTGAACCGCTCTAGCTGCCTTTAGGGTAGACGTGATCAGCTCTAGCTGACGTTAGGGTAGACGTGAACCGCTCTAGCTGACGTTAGGGTAGACGTGATCAGCTCTAGCTGACGTTAAGGTAGACGTGAACCGCTCTAGCTGCCGTTAGGGTAGACGTGAACCGCTCTAGCTGCCGTTAGGGTAGACGTGAACCGCTCTAGCTGCCGTTAGGGTAGACGTGAACCGCTCTAGCTGCCGTTAGGGTAGACGTGAACCGCTCTAGCTGCCGTTAGGGTAGACGTGAACCGCTCTAGCTGACGTTAGGGTAGACGTGAACCGCTCTAGCTGACGTTAGGGTAGACGTGAACCGCTCTAGCTGACGTTAAGGTAGACGTGAACCGCTCTAGCTGCCGTTAGGGTAGACGTGAACCGCTCTAGCTGCCGTTAGGGTAGACGTGAACCGCTCTAGCTGCCGTTAGGGTAGACGTGAACCGCTCTAGCTGCCGTTAGGGTAGACGTGAACCGCTCTAGCTGCCGTTAGGGTAGACGTGAACCGCTCTAGCTGCCGTTAGGGTAGACGTGAACCGCTCTAGCTGCCGTTAGGGTAGACATGATCAGCTCTAGCTGCCGTTAGGGTAGACGTGAACCGCTCTAGCTGACGTTAGGGTAGACGTGAACCGCTCTAGCTGACGTTAGGGTAGACGTGAACCGCTCTAGCTGACGTTAGGGTAGACGTGAACCGCTCTAGCTGACGTTAGGGTAGACGTGAACCGCTCTAGCTGACGTTAGGGTAGACGTGATCCGCTCTAGCTGACGTTAGGGTAGACGTGATCCGCTCTAGCTGACGTTAGGGTAGACGTGAACCGCTCTAGCTGACGTTAGGGTAGACGTGAACCGCTCTAGCTGACGTTAGGGTAGACGTGAACCGCTCTAGCTGACGTTAGGGTAGACGTGATCAGCTCTAGCTGACGTTAGGGTAGACGTGATCAGCTCTAACTGACACAGATCCAGTATACAGAGCCACTGCCAGATTCATATTGTGGAGAAAAGACAAAGACAAAACTGGAGATACAAGGCTTTTACGTGATTAATACACCCTCATATACAGCAGATGACAGGTCACACTAAGATCTGAGGGACGGTGACTCTCCAGGGAGGGGCTGAACACTGAGACTGACTGTTCTGATCAGTTTATGGCTCCACGGCTGGGAGAGCTACCGCTGCTCAGGAAGCTGTAGGTGATGCGTACGGTACCGTAAACCAGGCTAAGGGCCCAGATTAGCGCAGTGATATCAGTACTGGCACCTGATTCCCGGTCTGGGTGACTGGGTGCTGCACTACACCAATAAGAGTCCCTGAGCAACACTCCTAACACTGCACTGGCCCACCTCTGAAATACGAGTTACACTGTAAGCCGCTCTGGAGAAGAGCTTCGGCTAAACGCCATAAATTTACTTTTATTTATTTATTTATTGCTTAATTTGTTCAGAAGCCAAACATCTAAACAGCCAGTAAAATCCAGTCAGAACCAGTTATTATAATTAAACCGACATTTAATGAACTTTCAGCTCTCTCTGTTTCCATGTGATGTTAGCCAGATGTTTACTAAATTAGCTGATGTTAGCCAGATGTTCACTAAATAAGCTGATGTTAGCCAGATGTTCACTAAATTAGCTGATGTTAGCCAGATGTTCACTAAATTAGCTGATGTTAGCCAGATTGTAACTCATCTAGCTGACGTTAGCCAGATGTTAACTACTTCAGTAGATAACATCTAAAAATTTTAATTAATTATTTTACTTTTTTTTTCTTACATAGAACCAGTTTTTGCATAATTTGTTACGAAACCAAATGTTTAAACAATCAGTAAAATCCAGTCATAACCAAAACCATTTCCATTAAACAGACATTTAATGAACGTTTAGCTCATTCTGTTTCCATGTGCTGGTTTTTTTTTTTTTTTTGGTTGAATCAAGTTTGTATTTATGGATGTATACAGGCGTATATTCTTTCACCTTATAAACAGAACAAGTTCTTACAACTTAATGAGTTTCTTAGAGAAAAAAACATTTAAAAAATATTAAAATATCTCTTTTAATTGCAACCTTATAAATCATGTTATCTAGGTTTTTGCCCTATTATAGTGTAAACATTATGGAATATTATGGACTGCACTGAAATGATATATAAACAAATTATATGTATAACAGAATATTTATATTTATAGAACTAGAAAATAAATTATATATATATATATATATATATATATATATATATAAATATAAAATAAACAAATACAGCCATATCTGCAGCTCTATCTACCCCTTTCACACTGTCCAACCTGCTCTTATTTATTATAAAATGTATGTTTGTTGTTTTATTATTATTAATAATGTTATTATTTTAAATAATTGTAACTTATTTTATTATTATTATTATTATTTTATATTAGTGTAAATTCACCACTATGGGACTTTTATTAATTACCCCTCGGCTGCTGTGGCCGCTACTGTAAAAGTCACGTGACCGTGACGTCACACGTATTCCTCCGCAATCTCGTCCTTTAATAACGTAAATGCGAATAAAGCTCTAATAATAAAAATCGGTCATTTGTGATATTTCACGGTTTCATTTCGTATCGAAAGGTTCGGGCTCACAGTCCGAGGCGCACAGGCACAGTTACCGCGGCACGGGAGCCGCTTCACCGCTGCAGCCCAGTATCCACCCTAACTTAGCGAACTCTCCGTTCCACCTTAAATCGTGCAGCAGTTTGCCTCCGGCGCTGGTGACGCTCCAGTGCAGCCAGCGCCGCTCTTAAGGTGGAACGGAGAGTTCGACTCCGAAGCTCGTCCTAACTTACATAACAAACACAGAAGAGCTAGAAATGGCCCAAACACACCGCCAAAAGTCCTCAGATATTTAGAGGAAGCGCAAAAGTGCCTTTTAACAGCCTAAAATGACCTTAATCTCAGTCGCAAGGTTATTTATAACGCTACACAGCTAAAACCCAGCGTTTCCGCCCGAGCACTGCGGGCAGGCGACACAAACACGGTACAGACAGAGAAACGGGGCTTCATTACGTGTCGTAAAGCGATAAAACGCTAATGCAGTGTTATAAAGATTAAAAAATGGAGGAACTTACTATTCTGCTGCCAAACAGAGAGCTCACGGTGAAGCAGGAAGTGTAGCTTACACTGATTACAGCGCACTGGGTGTGTTTGGGGCGGTGTGTGTGTGTGTACACGTCAGTTTTTGTCTCTTTGTGGGGACCCTAGGTCCTCATTAAACATGTACAATTTTTTATTATTATTATTTTGACTGCCCCCCACAAGGGAAACGTCTTATATCCCCTCAAACTGCTCAAATGACTCACAATTAGCTGTTGTTTCCAGAGGCTAGGTGTATAATCTGAGCCAGATGGGTTTGGAAATTTCCACACAAGCACAGATATACACACAATTGTGTGTGTGTGTGTGTGTGTGTGTGTGTATGTGTGTGTGTGTACTCTCCATTGTTTTTCACAATTTAGTGTAAAATTCCAGCTAAAAGCACACCACCGGCCACCAAAGTGTCCCACTGTCCGGCAGAGCCAGCGTATTCACTATTACTGAGACATTCTGGACATTAGCTGAGCTCCAGCTGTCTGGGTTTAATGATCCACTGCAGGCCTGTAATTGCAGACTGTGGGTTGTGGGAGCTGAGGCTCCTGAAGGTCCTGAGCAATGTAGGGAGGAGGTCGTAATGAGAGGTGGCTAGTAGGCCAAACTTTGTACAGTTTACTCAGTGTCTTGTACTCAGGTACAGTTCTGATGGACGGGGGTTTAATGTGACAGGGGATGGATATGAGATCTGGTATTTAAATTAGATCAGTTCCCCTTTCGTTTTTAGTATTTAGTTCCTATATTGGGGTTAGTTCTGGTGTCTTGGTGTCCCGGACAGCTTTACCCAGGCAATTCTGGGCCAATTCAATTCAACTCAAGGCCTTGACAGGTCAGTTATGACAGTTATGGCAACTAATATTCATATATACAACTAATATTCAAATATACAAGCTATACATACATGAGCTATGAAATATACAGAATCAGAATCGGAAATTGCAGTTGTTACAGTTGCAACTGCATATATATATATATACATACACACACATATATATATATACAAGGTAAGGTGAGGTGCACGTATTTGTCCCTGTACAGCGAAATGTGGTAGTGAACACACACACACACACACACTAGTGAACTAGGGGCAGTGAGCACACACACACCCAGAGCGGTGGGCAGCCAACTCCAGTGCCCGGGGAGCAGAGAGGGTAAAGGGCATTGCTCAAGGGCCCAACAGTGGCAGCTTGCCGAGGAATATATATATATATGTTGTGTTTTTCAAGGATCTTGCTTAACAGTGTAACAGTGTAGGTGTTGGAAAACGGCCACAGCTGGCAGAGTTGGGCCGGTTTTGGGCCAAAATAGAAATACTGTATAAACATTTCACATAGTCGGCTGCATGTGGGCCAGACCGTTGTGTCTGCCCCTGCCGGGCCACGGCAGAGCCATATGTATATATACTACTATGTATAGTTGCAACTGTAACAACTGCAATTTCTGATTCCGATTCTGATTCTGATTCTGTATATTTCATAGCTCATATATGTATAGCTTGTATATTTGAGTATTAGTTGTATATATGAATATTAGTTGCCATAACTGTCATAACTGACCTGTCAAGGCCTTGACTGGGCCGCACCTCGCCCAGAATAGCCTGGGTAAAGCTGTCCGGGACACCAAGACACCAGAACTAACCCCAATATCCCCAATCCATCCCCTGTCACATTAAACTATATATACAAAAACTATATAAAAAAGGGGATATAATGTTGTTATATTCCAAAGAATACAATATATAGATATATAGATAAGGTAAAAATAGGTAAAAATACAATATATATACAGGCAAATATACAAATATACAAGATATGGCTCAGCCGTGGGCCGGTCTGGCCCACATGCAGCCGACTATGTGAAATGTTTATACAGTATTTCTATTTTGGCCCAAAACCGGCCCAACTCTGCCAGCTATGGCCGTTTTCCAACACCTACACTGTTAAACAAGATCCTTGAAGAACTTTTGGGGAACTTCTTGAAAAACACAACATTATATTATTTTAACAATATTAAACATATTATTATAATATTATATATTCAAATATTACCATAATACACATCAACCCTACCCTGGAAAGAAGCTATTGTTTTGGAAGCTAACCTTTTGGAGGTTCTTCAGTTTAAAAACTGAGGAGAAACTTCTCACAGTGCTTTAGGGAACCTTCAAAATAGTTTTTTTTTAGAAGAAGGGATCATATAGAGTTTCCTCCACAGTGCACTCTGCCCATCTCTAGTGTCAAAGCAGATGTAAACACTAGCTTCTTCTTTCCAGGGCCGGGAGAGGAGAGAAGAGATGGTGGTGAGGTGTTTATTTATGTTGTTGCACCCAACAACACCCTAAACCTGCATATCTGGTAAAACAGTGACTGTAATATGGATGTCATGGTGAAAGGGGGGGGATTTGCGGCCTTTATAAGCACCTACACCAACCTGGTGGTTAAATTCACTGACTGCCGTTTTCCACCCTGAGCTCACTTACACCATTTAACACTAACCTCTCCAGATAGCTTTATTAAATTGGTCAATTTACACATTTCTGACATATTACTGAAGTAAAACTGAAGTAATGCCTATTTAAAGTATATATATATATATATATATATATATATATATATATATATATATATATATATATATATATATATAAGAAGTTTAATATTGCTTTCTTATTATTGGTTATTAATTAAAAGCTCATAACGCCTTAAATCAAATCATTGATGAGCAGTTATAGCACAGAAAAGGTCAACGGTGACCTCTACTTTCCGAACAGTGTCCCACATTCAGCTCTACTGTTACAGTTCAGACGTTTCTGCTTCTGTATCTTCTTTTGTCATCTCTACCGGTCAGTGTTGAAACTCTCAGCTTCAGCACATCTTTCTCAATAGGTTCCTCCTCTAGAACCTGGATCACTGTAAAGTGTAAAACATAACAGCATTTATTAACACTTATACACACCAAAAGCTCTTACTATATATTGTAAAACACAACAGCATTTATTAATGAGCTATTAACACTTATAAACACCAAAAGCTCTTACTATATATTGTAAAATACAACAGCATTTACTAATGAGCTATTAACACTTATGAATGCCAAAGTCTCTTACTGTAAACAGTAAAACATGTCAGCGTTTATTTACAGTTATGAACATGTATAAACACTAAAAGGCTCTTATTGTAAAGCATAAGAATCTCTTACAGTAAATGGTAAAATATTGTTTTTTATTTAGAGTTATTAACACTTATAAACATCAAAAGACTTTATATAACCTGCAAAACACAACATTTCTTTATGAGCTATTAACTTTTATAAACACCAACAATGATCTTACTGTAGTGTAAAACACATAATAATTTATTAATGAGCTATTAACACTTATAAACACAAAGATGCTCTTATTGTAAAGTGTAAAAAACATCAGCATTTATTAATGAGTTATTAACACTTATAAACTACTAAAGGCTGTTTCTGTAGTGTAAAACACACAATCATTTATTAATCACTTAAAAACTCCAGATGCTCTTATTGTAAAACATAAAATACATCAACATTTATTAATGAGTTATTAACACTTATAAACAGCTAGAGGCTTATATTGTAAAGTGTATAAATCATAAGCATTTATTAACGAGTTATTAACACTTATAGACACCAAGAGGCTCTTATTGTAAAGTATAAAACATCAGCATTTATTAACGAGTTATTAACATCAACATCAGCAATGCTGAAATGTGAAGCTCAGCAGTTTTGCTCAGAGCTTCGACTGTGAATGTGTCTCTTCATGTGTTAATAATCATTTATGACTACAATGGAATCCCACAGCGGGACCTGTCCCACACATCGCTCTATTTTTCAACATTCAGATGTGATCTTTGAATATGAATATAAGTTTAGTCTGTTACCATTAGCAACTGGACAGTGATTGGCCCACATGAGCCTAAAACAAGTACAGTATCAGAGTCAGCTGTGTTGCCTCACTTACACACGGGGCCTGATGTGTTTCCCTGATGTTTGTGTAATACAGCCTCTTTCAGTTAAGGTCTTTGTCAGTGGTTTCAGGTACCATCTATTTGCATATTGGGCGTGCCCCCCCCCCCACTCGCCGTCTGTGTTGTCCTTCCCCCAGGCAGCGCTCTCTCCTGTGTACATGCATGTTTTGTATGTTGGTTGCCTGCCTGGCTCCAGTGTTTCCAGGCTATCAAAACCGATGGCCTTTTTTCCCTGCAGCCAAATGTAGCTCTGTGCTGCTAGATGCTACAGTGCTCGCTCTGGCATTACTGCAGATACATTTTAAAAACAAAACCTATTTAAACTAAATAGATCAAATAATTAAATAATAATTCAATTATATAATACTTTCTCAATATTTTAAGATACTTTCTCAGTGTTTTGATATCAGTTTTGATGCTCTAAGATGCTTTCTAGGTATTTTAGGATACTCTAAATATCTGGAGATATGTTAAGATATTTTAAAATACTTTCTTGATATTTTGAGATACTTTCTAGATATTTTTAAGATACTTTCTAGATATTTTAAGATACTTTCTAGATATTTTTAAGATACTTTCTAGATATTTTAAGATACTTTCTAGATATTTTAAGATACTTTCTAGATATTTTTAAGATACTTTCTAGATATTTTAAGATACTTTCTAGATATTTTTAAGATACTTTCTAGATATTTTAAGATACTTTATTTATATTTTAAGATACTTTCTTGATATTTTGAGATACTTTCTAGATATTTTAAGATACTTTATCTATATTTTGAGATACTGTCTAGATATTGTGGGATACTTACTATTTATACTTACTATTACTTAGTATTTTGAGATCAGTTTTGATGTTCTGAGATGCTTTCTAGCTATTCTGGGATACTCTGAATATTTGGTGATACTTAATGATATTTTAAGATACTTTCTAGATATTGTGAGATACTTTCTCAATATTTAAAGATACTGTCTAGATATCAGATAAAGATATCATTTGGGATACGGTAACTTGAATGTATTTGAGTTATTGTACTATATATCGTCACTTTAATGTAAAGGTCTATTTGATTAATGATAGGGACTGGGATATTCTCAATATTTTGAGATACTTTCTCAGTATTTTGAGATCAGTTTGAGATATTTTCTAGATATTTTGGGATACTTTAAATATTTTAGATATTTTCATTATATTTTGAGATCAGTTTTTATGTTCACAGATGCTTTCTAGATATTTTGAGATACTCTAAATATTTTGAGATACTTTCGTGATATTTTGAGATATGTTTTGAGAAACCTTCTAGATATTTTGAGATACTTTTAATGTTTAAGATACTTTCTTTATATTTTGGGATACTGTGGGATACTTTGGGATAATCCCAATATTTTAGGATACTTTCAGGATTCAGTATCTTGAGACAGGTTTTGATGTTCTGAGATGCTTTCTAGCTATTTTGGGATAGTCTAAATATTTGGTGATACCTAATGATATTGTAAGATACTTTCTTGATATTTTGAGATACTTTCTTAATATTTTGAGATACCTTCTCTATATTTTGGGATACTGTCTAGATATTGTGGGATACTTTCTCAGTATTTTGAGATCAGTTTTGATGTTCTGAGATGCTTTCTAGCTATTTTGAAATGCTCTAAGTATTTGGTGATACTTAATGATATTGTAAGATACTCTAGATATTTTGAGATACTTTCTCAATATTTAAAGATACTGTCTAGATATTATGGGATACTCTTGATATTTTAGGAAACTCTCTATTTTTTGAAATACTATCTCATTATTTGAAGTGGTTGAAAAGGGCCTTCATACAGTCTAAATAATAAACAATAAACCCTGTGCTGAATAAACCCCTCACTGTTCCTCTTCCACACTACACAGCTTCCTCTGAACAGGCACATCACTTGCATTGTCAGAAGAACACCAGTCCATCAGGCAACACCAGTCCATCAGGTTTTTACTTTAAAGTTAAACCTGGTCAAGTGAAAATGATCTTCTTTATATTAAATATTAAACTTTAAGGCTTTCAGCAATATATCACACCGACCCTGCAGGAATATCAGGTTCTCTGATGTCACACATGACTCTTGTTTGAGTTTGAGTGATGTTTGCCACCGGGCTCTATGTTCTAGATTGGGTGTGTACGTTTGTTCTGCTGGTTGAGAAATCCTGATGGACCTGCTGGGTTACACCTTTCATCAGGCCACGCACATACATACGTTCCTCACACACCGCCTCCATATACACTACAGCATAGGTGGGGAACCCAGCTGATAATCACCAGGTTTAGCTCTCGGTTTCACACCCTGGTCCTACACACAGTACTTTCTTTTCTTTACAGAACCGGCAACGAAATGTTCTGTGTGTATATGAAGAACCATTTAACTAGACATTTTAATGGTTCTGTGAGTGTCCAGGGTTCTGTTTAGAATAATCAAAGTATTTAATAAGAAAAATACTGTTAAAAATAAAGGGGCTACTAATGGTCCTTTGAGTAGAATAGAAGAACCACTTTCGGTTTCTTAAAGAACCGTGTTTATCATAGAGGTGTGAAGAACCTTTAAAAGATCCAAAAACGTTCTCTTGATGTAAAGGTTCTTTATCACTTTAAAGGTCACATCTCTATTACAAATAAACTTGTTCTGGATCCAAAAGTGGTTCTATTACAGCATCACTCAAATAACCTTTTGTAGCACCTTTATTGTTTAGAGTTTAGTACTTAAACATGATTGTTCCACTTCTTTCAAAACCACAAAACAAAGGTTATGGTTCTTTTGCCATTACCACAACCCCTTAAATACCCCCCCCCCCCCCCTTAGCAACACGGGTTCTATAAAGAATAAAAAAGGGATCACTTTTTGGTGTTTTAGAACAATTTCTTTTATTTTTATTCTGTTTATTTGGGTTTATTCTAATGTTATATAGAGTTAATTACAGGTAGACGCTCTCACTGACCACTAACTTTATGTTTATTTGGGTGTATTCTAATGTTATATAGAGTTAATTACAGGTAGACGCTCTCACTGACCACTAACTTCATGTTTATATGGGTTTATTCTAATGTTATATAGAGTTAATTACAGGTAGACGCTCTCACTGACCACTAACTTTATGTTTATTTGGGTGTATTCTAATGTTATATAGAGTTAATTACAGGTAGACGCTCTCACTGACCACTAACTTCATGTTTATTTGGGTTTATTCTAATGTTATATAGAATTAATTACAGATAGACGCTCTTACTGACCACTGACTTTATGTTTATTTGGGTTTATTCTAATGTTATATAGAATTAATTACAGATAGACGCTCTTACTGACCACTGACTTTATGTTTATTGGGGTTTATTCTAATGTTATATAGAGTTAATTGCAGGTAGACACTCACTGACCACTGACTTTATGTTTATTTGGGTTTATTCTAATGTTATATAGAATTAATTACAGATAGACGCTCTTACTGACCACTGACTTTATGTTTATTGGGGTTTATTCTAATGTTATATAGAGTTAATTGCAGGTAGACACTCACTGACCACTGGTCTTATGTTTATTTGGGTTTATTCTAATGTTATATAGAGTTAATTACAGATAGACGCTCTTACTGACCACTGGTCTTATGTTTATTTGGGTTTATTCTAATGTTATATAGAGTTAATTACAGGTAGACGCTCTCACTGACCACTGACTTTATGTTTATTTGGGTTTATTCTAATGTTATATAGAGTTTTACAGGTAGACACTCTCACTGACCACTGACTTTCTGTTTATTTGGGTTTATTCTAATGTTATATAGAGTTACTTACAGGTAGACACTCTCACTGACCACTGGTCTTATGTTTAGTTGGGTTTATTCTAATGTTATATAGAGTTTTACAGGTAGACACTCTCACTGACCACTGACTTTCTGTTTATTTGGGTTTATTCTAATGTTATATAGAGTTAATTACAGGTAGACACTCTCACTGACCACTGGTCTTATGTTTAGTTGGGTTTATTCTAATGTGAAATTGAAAATTGAAAGCATAGTATAAAGAGTATAATTATTATATACAGCCATTTAAAGAACAAATCATACTAATGGAACAATAAATTAATACATTAGTTTAGATAAGCGTTAATATATACACATTTCCTAGATTAAAAATGTTTGTTGTCGGGCCCGTGGTGGTCATGGCCCAGAGGAGCTGTGGTGGGCGTCCCTTATTTTCATTTCTGAAAGATGGAACCCAAGTACCTCCTGATCTGGAACCTGAACCGAGGGCCGAGGGAAGTGTGAGGAACAACCTCATGCATGGAAATGACCCATGATGTAGTTTAGGGTGAGCTCGTGATGTTGATCAGATCACACCCCCTCAGCTCTGCTAGATTCACATTTTGCCCCATAAAAGTAACTTTTAGTAATTAGTACAAACGCAGTGTAATTTTAATGAATAAATGAACTGAATGAAAATGCAGGGGTGGTGGAGTTGTGTTGTGTCTGATTGGAATCAATTGGCTTTAAGGGTTGACTCAGATTAATTAACTAACCTGTCAACTAATTACTGTTTAGTAAGAACGGTGACTGCTGCTCACCTGCAGACATGCTGGCTGACCAACATCAGTCGAGTGGACTGCAGACATTGAGCTCCAGCAGGGGGCAGCAGGTCCAAGCTTTTGCTCCTGAAAGGTCCTGAAACACAGATTTTCTTTTTTCATAGCAACCACTTATTAACACCATAGCAACCACCTGGGATACTACATCAACTGTCTAGCCACACCAGCAACCACCAAGCAACATCATAGCATAGGGTGACCATGTATTTATTTATTTATTTTTAAAGAGGACACTGGGGACAAAGGGGTGTCCATTGTGGTTAGGATGTTGTGGCATCTAAGTCGTTAGTCTGTGGAAGTGTGTGTGTGTGTGTGTGTGTGTACCTGCATCCCAGAAGGTGGAACTTAAGTAGTTTGACCAATGGTTGATGTACACTGTAAAAGATCCTTATGTTATATAGAGTTAATTACAGGTAGACACTCTCACTGACCACTGACTTTATGTTTATTTGGGTTTATTCTAATGTTATATAAAGTTAATTACAGGTAGAAACTCTCACTGACCACTGACTTTATGTTTATTTGGGTTTATTCTAATGTTATATAGAGTTAATTACAGTTAGACACCCACTGACCACTGACTATGTTTATTTGGGTTTATTCTAATGTTATATAGAGTTAATTACAGGTAGAAACTCTCACTGACCACTGACTTTATGTTTATTTGGGTTTATTCTAATGTTATATAGAGTTAATTACAGTTAGACACTCTCACTGACCACTGACTATGTTTATTTGGATTTATTCTAATGTTATATAGAGTTAATTACAGGTAGACACTCACTGACCACTGACTTTATTTATTTGGGTTTATTCTAATGTTATATAGAGTTAATTACAGGTAGAGACTCTCACTGACCACTGACTTTATGTTTATTTGGGTTTATTCTAATGTTATATAGAGTTAATTACAGGTAGACACTCTCACTGACCACTGACTTTATGTTTATTTGGGTTTATCCTAATGTTATATAGAGTTAATTACAGGTAGACACTCTCACTGACCACTGACTTTATGTTTATTTGGGTTTATTCTAATGTTATATAGAGTTAATTACAGGTAGACGCTCTCACTGACCACTGACTTTATGTTTATTTGGGTTTATTCTAATGTTATATAGAGTTAATTACAGGTAGACACTCTCACTGACCACTGACTTTATGTTTATTTGGGTTTATTCTAATGTTATATAGAGTTAATTACAGGTAGACACTCTCACTGACCACTGACTTTATGTTTATTTGGGTTTATTCTAATGTTATATAGAGTTAATTACAGGTAGACACTCTCACTGACCACTGACTTTATGTTTATTTGGGTTTATCCTAATGTTATATAGAGTTAATTACAGGTAGACACTCTCACTGACCACTGACTTTATGTTTATTTGGGTTTATTCTAATGTTATATAGAGTTAATTACAGTTAGACACTCTCACTGACCACTGACTTTATGTTTATTTGGGTTTAGGTTTGTCCAGAAAAAAGGGATGTATGGTCACCCCACCATAGCAACAACTTAGCAACATCATAGCGAGCTCATAGCAACACCATAGCAACCCACTGTATTAAATAACTTTCTGGTTGCTGATCATGTTTACTTTACTGACCCAGTCTCGGTATTGACCCTCTCCTCAGTCCGTGTTTAGTGAGTGCTCTCTGATGTGACTGGCCAGCTAGGTAGCCACTGTCCTTCACTCCTCCCTCCTTCAGAAGGTCCAGACACACAGTCCAGACAACTGAGTTTTCATCCAGAGCTGATTTAGTGGTTTGTTGCTATTCCAACGATGGGCCTGGAAAGCCGCTGGCCGGCTGCCTGTGGCGCACAGCTGTTTCCAGTGAGCATGCGGGACTCAGCGGGATGTGAGGCTGCGTTCCAGTTGGCCTGCTGGTGTGCTGTACTTCTACACTTCACCCTTGAAAAAAAGGGGGTTCTTCAAGGGTTCTTGAGTAGCTTAACACCAGTGGTTCTGCAGATAACTATGACGGCTCAGAGGAATGTTCGGTGCTTGATCTGCAAGGTCTGCGTTATCTGTTAGACCAATGGGCCATCCAAGCATCTCCCAAACATCTCCAAGGCTTGCGGGGGTGGGGGGGTAAGTCCCAGTCAGCAGTGGTGACGATGGCCCGAGGTGTTAGAGACCACCCACCCGAGGCACCTGAGGAACATCGATGCACAAATGTGATGAGGGCTATCCTGTCTGGGTGGAACCAACAGAAATGTTTAATAAGGGTTAAGGGAGGAATGTGTCCCTGCAGCTGCAGACTGGTCAGAATGCCCATGCTAACCCCCGTCCACCTTTACCTACAATGGAACTGGAGCTCAAAGCAATGGAAGAACCACCGTCTGGTCTGATGAGTCCTGTTCTCTTTATTTTAAACAGTGTGGTTGACTTGTAAACGTAAAGATCCTTGAGGAACCTTTGAAGGTTCTTCAGTTTGAAGCTGTAAAGGAACCTTCAAAGAGCCATTTTCTTCTGAAAACCTGTTTTTGAAGGTTCCTCTTGAGGTTCCTCCACAGTTTCAAATGGAAGAACCTCCCCAAGCCAAAGATCTTAGACTTTACTTTAAACAGTGTGTTTAGACTTGACTTGTAGCAATAGCGGAACCCTTTTTGATGCCACATAGAACCTTTTTTTTTCTTCAAAGAACCACAAGGGAACCACTTAGCCTGACAAATAACTACTGGTGCATTCAAATGGACATGGTTGTCATAGAAACACTGCCTTTACTCAAGAACCCTTGAGGAACCTCTTTTTGAGCATGCACACTCTAGGTGGTACATAGAACCATTAAAAAAGGGTTCCTTGAATGGTTCTTTGAGTTGTCATGGTTCTGTACAGAACCACTGCCTGTACTCAAGAACCTTTGGGGAACCCTATTTGTTGTCTGCTATGCCACTGTGTATGTGTGTGTGTGTGTGTGTGTATGTGTGTGTATGTGTGTGTGTGTGTGTGTGTGTGTGTTAGTAGAACATGTGCGTAACCGTTCTACGCGCGCGCTCTAGTTCGAGTGCTGGAACGCAGCCCGTGCTTTCTTTTCCCTCCTCGCGCACACAGAGTGTGCACACTGAGCGCGCGCGAGACCTCCTCAGTCCTGAGATGACAGTGAGGGAGGAGTGAGACCCCCAGCTCGGATCAGGACCCCCTCCCCACCCCCACCACCCCCCTGCGGATGGAGATCGTCAGCGCGGAGGTTGAGAAGAGGGGGATCCGGCGAGGATGAGCGTGCTGTCGGCTGTAGACCCGCGGTTTCCTCCGGGGCAGCTGCTGAACTGGGTCTGCCTCTCTCTGCGGGACTCTCCCAGCAGCGCCTTCGACGCGTTCCGACCGGAGTGGAGCTCAGCCCTGGAGCTCAGCCCCGGAGCCCTCAGCAGCCTGCTGCACATCCAGCGCAGGGAGGTGAGCCAGCACCTCCTACACCCTTCTGCGTGGAACTGGAGCAGAACCTTTCCTTTAAAGAACGATCCAACCAGACAAAGAACCATTCATGCATTTAAGTGCTTCCTCGAGTTGTCATGGTTCTATGCAGAACCACTGTCTTGACTGCAGAACTTCTGAAGAACCCCCTTGCCAATTGTTCACACTCTTAGCAACAAGGGTTCTGTATAATACTCGGAAGACGTGCTGTGACTCATAACAACAGTGGAACCTTCTAGGCACTGTATAGAACCACTTTTGAAGCATTATGTAAAAAATGGTTCTATGTAGAACCAATCATGGTTCTATGTAGAACCATTGCCTTGACTACAGAACTTTTGAAGAACCCCCTTTTTCTTACACTCTTAGCACTTCTTTCCAGTACTTTATAGAACCCTTGATGCTGTGACTCATAACAATAGTGGAACCCTCTTGTTGCTATATAGAACCATTTTTGAAACATTCTTTAAAGAACCCTATACAACAATATTTACCATTTGAAATGGTTCTTTGAGTTGGCTCTATCTAAAGAACTTTGTCTTTTATAAAGAATTTAGAATTATGCATGGTTCCTCAAGTTGTCATGGTTCTATGTAGAACCATTGTCTTGACTAAAGAACTTTTGAAGAACCCCATTAACAAGGGTTCACACTCTTAGCAATAAAGGTTCTATATAGTACTGGGAAGATGTGCTGTGACTATAGTGGAACCTTCTAGGCACTGTATAGAACCATTTTTGAAGCATTATTTAAAGAATGGTTCTATGTAGAACCAATCATGGTTCTATGTAGAACCATTGTCTTGACTACAGAACTTTTGAAGAACCCCCTTTTTCAGACTTTTTTTAGACTCTTAGCATCAAGGGTTCTATATAGTACTGGTGCAATAAAGTGCTGTGACTCATAACAATAGTGGAACCCTCTTGTTGCTATATAGAACCATTTTGAAACATTATTTAAAGAACCCTATACAACCACATTTACCTAATGAAATGGTTCTTTGAGTTGGTTCTATCTAGAAATATTGTCTTTTATAATGGATTTAGAATTATGCATGGTTCCTCGAGTTGTCATGGTTCTATGTAGAACCATTGTCTTGACTACAGAACTTTTGAAGAACCCCATTGCCAAGGGTTCTATATAGTACTGGTGCAATAAAGTGCTGTGACTCATAACAATAGTGGAACCCTCTTGGTGCTATATAGAACCATTTTGAAACATTATTCGAAGAAATGAAAAAATGGTTCTTCGGTTGGTTCTCTCTAAAGAACATTGTATTTAACATTGTCCCTTTTTTATAAGGGTGAACACTCAGGGAGAGTTCTGTGACTTGTCACAACAGTAGAACCCTTTTTGGTGCTATATTGAAACATTGTTCTTTAAAAAGTCATCTACAAGATATTTTCTTGGTATATGAAGAACAATTTAACCAGTGAAAGAACCGTTTATGCATATAAATGGTTCCTTGAGTTGTCATGGTTCTATGTAGGACCATTGTCTTTACTAAAGAACTACTGAAGAACCCCATTGCCAAGGGTTCACACTCTTAGCAACAATGGTTCTATATAGTACTGGAAAGAAGTGCTGTTACTCATAACAATAGTGGAACCCTCTTGTTGCTATATAGAACCATTTTGAAACATTATTCAGAGAACCCTATGTAAACATATTTACCCATTGAAATGGTTCTTTGAGTTGGTTCTATCTAAAGAACTTTGTCTTAATAAGAACTCCCTTTTTTAAGAGTGAACACTTTAAGCAGGGAGAGTTCTGCGACTCGTCACAACAGTAGAACCCTTTTTGGTGCTATATTGAAACATTGTTCTTTAAAGAGTCATCTACAAGATATGTTCTTGGTATATGAGGAACAATTTAACCTGCGAAAGAAATGATTCCTTGAGTTGTCATGGTTCTATGTAGGTAGATCATTTTCTTTACTAAAGAACACATGAAGAACCCTCTTTTAAGGATTTAGACTCTTAGCATCAAATGTTCTCTACAGTACTATAGTACTATAGGTGCTATAGGTGCTTTTAGGTACTATATAGAACCATTTTTGAAACATTATTTAAAGAACCCTATATAACCATATTTACATATTGAAATGGTTCTTTGAATTGGTTCTATCTAGAAACATTGTCTTTTATAAAGAACGAAGAATTATGCATGGTTCCCCGAATTGTCTTGGTTCTATATATAACCATAGTCTTATATATAGACTATATATAAAATCCCCTTTTCAGGATTTACACTCTTACCAAAAAGAGTTCTATGTAGTACTTTAATAAAGTGCTTTGATTCATAACAATAGTGGAACCCTTTTGATGTTATATAGAACCATTTCATAAACATTCTTTAAAGAACCAAATATGACCATATTTACCCACACAAATGGTTCTTTAAGTTGCCATGGTTCTATAAAGGTCAAATAAAGAACCCTCTGTTTAAGGGTGTAAGTGAGGGTGTGAATTCTAACAGTGGTGGAACCGTTTTTTTTTTTGGTATATGAGGAACAGTTTAACAAAGAACCATTTATGCTTTTAAATAGTGTTTTGAGTTGTCATGGTTCTATATACTGTAGAACTATTGTCTTCAAGAAAGAACTCCTGTGTAGAACCTATTTGGTGCTATATAGAACCAAAAATGCTCATATGCTGGTAAGACAGGCAAATACACCCCCTGTATGACTGCCAGACTGTAGAACCTGCATGCGGGTTTAGCTGAGTAAAGAATGGTAGTGCACTGTTCTACTCTGACATCATATCAGAACTCAATGTCTGAAGTGCTACAGAACATCTAGAGAACCCAGAGGGAAGTGCCGTGGACTGACAAAGTCTATAAAGACCTCACTGGCCACAATTGGTCAAATGGCCACTTCAGCAAAGGAACTGCATTTCATGACAAGAACACCTCGCCAACTGTGAAGCATGGGGGGTGGGGCCATCATGCGTTAGGGTTGTGTTGCAGCCAGTGGCGTTAGCAGAATTGCACTGGAGGAAATGGGTTTCACAAAATACCAGCTAATCCTAGATCCACATTTCAACCCATCTGTTAAAAGGCTGAAGCTAGAGAACGGACCCTACAGCAGGGTAATGATCCAAAACAAACACTGTATGGACAAAAGTATTGGGACACCTGCTCATTCACTGTTTTGACTGAAATCAAGGGTATTACAAAGAGCTTTCTACTAGAGAGGGGAGGTGCATTGCTGTGAGAATTTGATTGCAAGAACGTTAGTAAGGTCAGGATGTTGGAAGATTGATCACCACCCCACCTCATCATCCCCAACTCCCCAACTCCTCATCCCAAAAGTACTAGATGGAGCTCCACCACCATCATTCCCGAGAAGTTCCACTGCTCCACAGCTCCTCAATGCTGGGGGGGATTTATACCCCTCTAGGCCACGCCTGGCATTAAGTCCTGCCTCTTTAAAGTGTCCAAACTTTTGAACAAATTTGTAAAAATTACTTAATTTAGTTAAAGTGAAAAAAAAAGGTTCAGTAATGGTCCCCTTAGTGGTTCCGTCTCATGCTCTTAGAGAGGTTCTCCTTTGGGGGAATGGGACTAGAGACAGAACCATGCAAGTGAAACTAAGGGAGAAATGATGAGTACAGTGATGAGAACCTCGGTACATTGATGCCTCTGGGGACTCAATCCAGCACCCTCCTGGTGCTCATTTCTTCCCCCGTGTTCTGCAGTAACAGGGCTGTGTGCTGTAATTGTTGCGTGCGGTGATGTTTCTATAACAGGCCAGAGCGAGAGCCGAGCGCTCTCAGCCTTATTATAAAGCTGCTCCAGCACAGCCTTAGTTTACATTTCACCCCATAGATAATTGCACATACTGTGCTGCAACTGTGAGAGTAAAATACAGGCTGTGAAACCCCATAAAAGCTGTTTCTGGCTCTGCATCATTTTATACAGCTAAAGGTCAAGGGTTTCAGAGCTGATCAGTTCAGTTTTAGCTCAGCTGTCCGGTACAGTGATGCAGGACGCCAGTCTGGAATAGTTAAAAATAAGAACTCGTCAGTCAGTAAGCAGCCATGTCCACCGTAGTGGAGGATGTAGTAAGGCTCGGCAATATTATTATCATGTGCCAGTAGAACAGTGAAGCCTAGTGGTGAGATTCAGTCACTGTTCAGTAATTCAGTAAAGCAAACCTGAAATTCCCAAGTGTAGAGGAGTGTGAACTGTAGAGGAGGGTGGAGAGTGTACAGTAGTGTGGGGAGTGTACAGTAGTGTGGAGAGTAGAGGAGTGTGGAGAGTGTACAGTAGTGTGGAGTGTCCAGTAGTGTGTGGAGTGTCCAGTAGTGTGGGGAGTGTACAGTAGTGTGGAGAGTAGAGGAGTGTGGAGAGTGTCCAGTAGTGTGGAGAGTGTACAGTAGTGTGGAGAGTAGAGGAGTGTGGAGAGTGTACAGTAGTGTGGAGAGTGTCCAGTAGTGTGGAGAGTGTACAGTGGTGTGGAGAGTAGAGGAGTGTGGAGAGTGTACAGTAGTGTGGAGAGTGTACAGTGGTGTGGAGAGTAGAGGAGTGTGGAGAGTGTACAGTAGTGTGGAGTGTAGAGGAGTGTGGAGAGTGTACAGTAGTGTGGAGTGTCCAGCAGTGTAGAGAGTGTACAGTAGTGTGGGGAGTGTACAGTAGTGTGGAGAGTAGAGGAGTGTGGAGAGTGTACAGTAGTGTGGGGAGTGTACAGTAGTGTGGAGAGTAGAGGAGTGTGGAGAGTGTACAGTAGTGTGGAGAGTGTACAGTAGTGTGGAGTGTCCAGTAGTGTGGAGAGTGTACAGTAGTGTGGGGAGTAGAGGAGTGTGGAGAGTGTACAGTAGTGTGGAGAGTGTACAGTAGTGTGGGGAGTAGAGGAGTGTGGGGAGTGTACAGTAGTGTGGGGAGTAGAGGAGTGTGGGGAGTGTACAGTAGTGTGGAGAGTGTACAGTAGTGGGGAGTGTACAGTAGTGTGGAGAGTGTACAGTAGTGTGGGGAGTAGAGGAGTGTGGGGAGTGTACAGTAGTGTGGGGAGTAGAGGAGTGTGGGGAGTGTACAGTAGTGTGGAGAGTGTACAGTAGTGTGGGGAGTAGAGGAGTGTGGAGAGTGTACAGTAGTGTGGAGAGTGTACAGTAGTGTGGGGAGTAGAGGAGTGTGGGGAGTGTACAGTAGTGTGGAGAGTGTACAGTAGTGTGGGGAGTAGAGGAGTGTGGGGAGTGTACAGTAGTGTGGAGAGTGTACAGTAGTGTGGGGAGTAGAGGAGTGTGGAGAGTGTACAGTAGTGTGGGGAGTAGAGGAGTATGGAGAGTGTACAGTAGTGTGGAGTGTCCAGTAGTGTGGGGAGTGTACAGTAGTGTGGAGAGTGTTCAGTAGTGTGGAGAGTAAAGGAGGGTGGAGAGTGTAGAGGAGGGTGGAGTGTAGAGAAGTGTGGAGAGTGTACAGTAGTGTGGAGAGTGTACAGTAGTGTGGGGAGTGTACAGTAGTGTGGAGAGTAGAGGAGTGTGGAGAGTGTACAGTAGTGTGGAGTGTAGAGGAGTGTGGAGAGAGTACAGTAGTGTGGAGAGTACAGTAGTGTGGAGTGTACAGTAGTCTGGGGAGTGTACAGTAGTTTGGGGAGTGTACAGTAGTGTGGAGTGTACAGTAGTTTGGGGAGTGTACAGTAGTGTGGAGAGTGTACAGTAGTGTGGAGTGTACAGTAGTCTGGGGAGTGTACAGTAGTGTGGAGTGTACAGTAGTTTGGGGAGTGTACAGTAGTCTGGCGAGTGTACAGTAGTGTGGAGAGTGTACAGTAGTGTGGGGAGTGTACAGTAGTGTGGAGAGTGTACAGTAGTGTGGGGAGTAGAGGAGTGTGGAGAGTGTACAGTAGTGTGGAGTGTAGAGGAGTGTGGAGAGTGTACAGTAGTGTGGAGTGTCCAGCAGTGTAGAGAGTGTACAGTAGTGTGGGGAGTGTACAGTAGTGTGGAGAGTAGAGGAGTGTGGAGAGTGTACAGTAGTGTGGGGAGTGTACAGTAGTGTGGAGAGTAGAGGAGTGTGGAGAGTGTACAGTAGTGTGGAGAGTGTACAGTAGTGTGGAGTGTCCAGTAGTGTGGAGAGTGTACAGTAGTGTGGGGAGTAGAGGAGTGTGGAGAGTGTACAGTAGTGTGGAGAGTGTACAGTAGTGTGGGGAGTAGAGGAGTGTGGGGAGTGTACAGTAGTGTGGGGAGTAGAGGAGTGTGGGGAGTGTACAGTAGTGTGGAGAGTGTACAGTAGTGGGGAGTGTACAGTAGTGTGGAGAGTGTACAGTAGTGTGGGGAGTAGAGGAGTGTGGGGAGTGTACAGTAGTGTGGGGAGTAGAGGAGTGTGGGGAGTGTACAGTAGTGTGGAGAGTGTACAGTAGTGTGGGGAGTAGAGGAGTGTGGAGAGTGTACAGTAGTGTGGAGAGTGTACAGTAGTGTGGGGAGTAGAGGAGTGTGGGGAGTGTACAGTAGTGTGGAGAGTGTACAGTAGTGTGAGGAGTAGAGGAGTGTGGAGAGTGTACAGTAGTGTGGGGAGTAGAGGAGTATGGAGAGTGTACAGTAGTGTGGAGAGTGTACAGTAGTGTGGGGAGTAGAGGAGTGTGGGGAGTGTACAGTAGTGTGGAGAGTGTACAGTAGTGTGGGGAGTAGAGGAGTGTGGAGAGTGTACAGTAGTGTGGGGAGTAGAGGAGTATGGAGAGTGTACAGTAGTGTGGAGTGTCCAGTAGTGTGGGGAGTGTACAGTAGTGTGGAGAGTGTTCAGTAGTGTGGAGAGTAAAGGAGGGTGGAGAGTGTAGAGGAGGGTGGAGTGTAGAGAAGTGTGGAGAGTGTACAGTAGTGTGGAGAGTGTACAGTAGTGTGGGGAGTGTACAGTAGTGTGGAGAGTAGAGGAGTGTGGAGAGTGTACAGTAGTGTGGAGTGTAGAGGAGTGTGGAGAGAGTACAGTAGTGTGGAGAGTACAGTAGTGTGGAGTGTACAGTAGTCTGGGGAGTGTACAGTAGTTTGGGGAGTGTACAGTAGTGTGGAGTGTACAGTAGTTTGGGGAGTGTACAGTAGTGTGGAGAGTGTACAGTAGTGTGGAGTGTACAGTAGTCTGGGGAGTGTACAGTAGTGTGGAGTGTACAGTAGTTTGGGAGTGTACAGTAGTCTGGCGAGTGTACAGTAGTGTGGAGAGTGTACAGTAGTGTGGGGAGTGTACAGTAGTGTGGAGAGTGTACAGTAGTGTGGGGAGTAGAGGAGTGTGGAGAGTGTACAGTAGTGTGGAGAGTGTACAGTAGTGTGGGGAGTAGAGGAGTGTGGAGAGTGTACAGTAGTGTGGAGAGTGTACAGTAGTGTGGGGAGTAGAGGAGTGTGGGGAGTGTACAGTAGTGTGGAGAGTGTACAGTAGTGTGAGGAGTAGAGGAGTGTGGAGAGTGTACAGTAGTGTGGGAGTAGAGGAGTATGGAGAGTGTACAGTAGTGTGGAGAGTGTACAGTAGTGTGGGGAGTAGAGGAGTGTGGGGAGTGTACAGTAGTGTGGAGAGTGTACAGTAGTGTGGGGAGTAGAGGAGTGTGGAGAGTGTACAGTAGTGTGGGGAGTAGAGGAGTATGGAGAGTGTACAGTAGTGTGGAGTGTCCAGTAGTGTGGGGAGTGTACAGTAGTGTGGAGAGTGTTCAGTAGTGTGGAGAGTAAAGGAGGGTGGAGAGTGTAGAGGAGGGTGGAGTGTAGAGAAGTGTGGAGAGTGTACAGTAGTGTGGAGAGTGTACAGTAGTGTGGGGAGTGTACAGTAGTGTG
This sequence comes from Salminus brasiliensis, assembly GCF_030463535.1. Classification (NCBI taxonomy): domain Eukaryota; kingdom Metazoa; phylum Chordata; class Actinopteri; order Characiformes; family Bryconidae; genus Salminus; species Salminus brasiliensis. Next base: position 2,422,548 of record NC_132899.1, read on the forward strand.
GAGAGTAGAGGAGTGTGGAGAGTGTACAGTAGTGTGGAGTGTAGAGGAGTGTGGAGAGAGTACAGTAGTGTGGAGAGTACAGTAGTGTGGAGTGTACAGTAGTCTGGGGAGTGTACAGTAGTTTGGGGAGTGTACAGTAGTGTGGAGTGTACAGTAGTTTGGGGAGTGTACAGTAGTGTGGAGAGTGTACAGTAGTGTGGAGTGTACAGTAGTCTGGGGAGTGTACAGTAGTGTGGAGTGTACAGTAGTTTGGGGAGTGTACAGTAGTCTGGCGAGTGTACAGTAGTGTGGAGAGTGTACAGTAGTGTGGGGAGTGTACAGTAGTGTGGAGAGTGTACAGTAGTGTGGGGAGTAGAGGAGTGTGGAGAGTGTACAGTAGTGTGGAGTGTAGAGGAGTGTGGAGAGTGTACAGTAGTGTGGAGTGTCCAGCAGTGTAGAGAGTGTACAGTAGTGTGGGGAGTGTACAGTAGTGTGGAGAGTAGAGGAGTGTGGAGAGTGTACAGTAGTGTGGGGAGTGTACAGTAGTGTGGAGAGTAGAGGAGTGTGGAGAGTGTACAGTAGTGTGGAGAGTGTACAGTAGTGTGGAGTGTCCAGTAGTGTGGAGAGTGTACAGTAGTGTGGGGAGTAGAGGAGTGTGGAGAGTGTACAGTAGTGTGGAGAGTGTACAGTAGTGTGGGGAGTAGAGGAGTGTGGGGAGTGTACAGTAGTGTGGGGAGTAGAGGAGTGTGGGGAGTGTACAGTAGTGTGGAGAGTGTACAGTAGTGGGGAGTGTACAGTAGTGTGGAGAGTGTACAGTAGTGTGGGGAGTAGAGGAGTGTGGGGAGTGTACAGTAGTGTGGGGAGTAGAGGAGTGTGGGGAGTGTACAGTAGTGTGGAGAGTGTACAGTAGTGTGGGGAGTAGAGGAGTGTGGAGAGTGTACAGTAGTGTGGAGAGTGTACAGTAGTGTGGGGAGTAGAGGAGTGTGGGGAGTGTACAGTAGTGTGGAGAGTGTACAGTAGTGTGAGGAGTAGAGGAGTGTGGAGAGTGTACAGTAGTGTGGGGAGTAGAGGAGTATGGAGAGTGTACAGTAGTGTGGAGAGTGTACAGTAGTGTGGGGAGTAGAGGAGTGTGGGGAGTGTACAGTAGTGTGGAGAGTGTACAGTAGTGTGGGGAGTAGAGGAGTGTGGAGAGTGTACAGTAGTGTGGGGAGTAGAGGAGTATGGAGAGTGTACAGTAGTGTGGAGTGTCCAGTAGTGTGGGGAGTGTACAGTAGTGTGGAGAGTGTTCAGTAGTGTGGAGAGTAAAGGAGGGTGGAGAGTGTAGAGGAGGGTGGAGTGTAGAGAAGTGTGGAGAGTGTACAGTAGTGTGGAGAGTGTACAGTAGTGTGGGGGGTGTACAGTAGTGTGGAGAGTAGAGGAGTGTGGAGA